>NC_091064.1:133254304-133554304 GCF_000393655.2 Nicotiana sylvestris | reverse complement strand
ATACTCTAGTTGGGATTAGTAGCCCATCATCGTAGATGAAAACCCATTCATATTTACCTCAATTTGAGTTCCCTAATGAAATAAGCTCATAGCACAAAATATGGCTATTTATATAAGAAACCTAAGAGTTTGCTGAAAAATTAACCCTACACTCTCACGCTATGCATCGCATCATATCTCTAACTTGCATTATTTTTGGTTAAGTTGTGATAGCACTGCCATCCTCCAGTAAAAAGGTCATAACTCTTTGTACAATGTCTAAATGACAAACAATTTGCACCTATAAAAACTAGACTCAAATCCCTATACTTTCTTTTATTTATTAATCATCCCCGAATTAGCTATATGTTTGAAGTATACTTGCGAAGCCGCGCGAAGTGCAGAAGGCTATGTTTTAGAAGCTCAAATCTTTTTCAAACTTGCTTAAAACGTGTTGAAATTCACCCGAGTCGCTCAAGCCTCCTCCAAACCATCCCCACAAGTCCAAATACCTTTTATGAACTTATTCAAAGGCTCTAAACACAAAGCAAACTTAACAACTCAAAACGAAAACTAAATTCAAACTTATGAATCTTTAAGTTCCGACTTCTATGCAATGGCGCTAAAATGCTCGCGAGCTCCTCGGGTTCTAATTTGAATATATAAGTACAAGCCCAAAAACATCATATAAACTTATTAGAAGTTTCAAATATGAATAAAAGCTAGAATACATAAATTGGGGAGTAGAGTTATTTCTTTTAGCCTTTAATATTCCAAGTAGCAAAACAATGTTCCTAAGTCTTCCTGAATTCTTCGTGACTCAAACGACCTATACACACAAGTCATAAAATATCACACAAACCTACTCAAAGTCTCAAAATAACAAAACAAGATGATAGAATACTTTATGGCATGTTGGATCGTTTCATATTATGACGGTCAAGGTGCAATTATAGTGGTTGATGATCAATTTTCTTCTACCAGAATTAAAATGTTGATCGGGAAAAGTGATACAAATGAAGGTGCAAGAGAGATTATTCGAATAGAGTGTTTTTTTGTGTGGAATTTTTGTGTGGAATTTTTGTGTCTTCTTTTTGTGAGTGTTGTACAAACTATGAGTGGTGGAGTACTAACAGTAGTCTTCAAGTGATGTTTTTCTGGAGTGAAAATAATAAATTATTATAATTATTGTTGATTATGAAGGAGTTACTACAAAAATGATGGTCAAATCTGGACTATATCGCAAAGTTTTGATAAAATAACTATTTATTGTGGTAGTTTGCAAAGACCGCGCAGTCTCCAGACGGATCCGCAAGAACAAAAACAAAAAAAATTCATAAAACCCTAGAATTCCAATCTACGTCTTCCCCCTTAGTCCAACTTCTCCTCCACTTTTCAGTGTTTTCATATGGTATTCTTATATATACTCGTCACCTCGTATGTACGTTACCCCAAAATACCTATCACCTAGCAAACAAGATGATTTGATAAAAGTTTTTTTATTCACGATCAAGTCTCAACTCTGGCATAGCTCTATTCTTCAAAATCCATCTTTCTATGCTCCAAGTCCCTCAAACAAGCCCAAAGAATACTCCACAATATCAATCCATGTCATATGAATCAATTCCATAAGTAAAGGATATTCCTAGGTCAAAGTTAACAAAAGTCAACCAAGGCTAGATGGTCAAATCCCAGAGCAAAATTTAAATTCCTCTAGTCCATACCCTCATGAGGCCAAATATATAATAAGGTTCTCAATTCCAGTACAAATCACTATTGAAAGCATCAAAAATACTTTATTTTCTTCAAGTAAAAAATTCTCTTTTCCATCGTTATGGTTCTTTGATTGTAAGGCAAAACTGATGATAGATTCATGTTATAATCCTATATTCCAGTTAGGATTAGTAGCTCATCATCGTAGATGAAAAACCCTTCCAAATTTACCTCAATTCGAGCTACCTAATGAAATAAGCTCATAGCAAAAAATATGGTTATTTATATAAGAAACCTAACCCTACACTCTCACGCTAAGCATCGCATCATGTCTCTAACTTGCAACATTTTTTGTTAAGCCGTGATAGTACTTTCGTCCTCCAGTAGAAAGGTCATAACTCTTTGTACAATGTCTAAATGACAAATAATTTGCACCTCTAAAAACTAGACTCAAATGACTATAATTTCTTTTATTTATTAATCATCCCCAAATTAGCTATATGTTTGAAGATATACTTGCGAAGCCGCGCCAAATGCAGAAGGCTATGTTTCAGAAGGCCAAATCTCTTTCAAGCTTTCTTAAAACGTGTTGAAATCCACCCGAGTCACTCGAGTCTCCTCCAAACCATCCCGACAAGTCCAAATACCTTTTTATGAACTTATTCAAAAGGCTTTAAACATAAAGCAAAATGTAGCAACTCAAAACGAAGACTAAGGTAAAACTTATGAATCCTTAAGTTCCAACTTCTATGCAATGGTGCTAAAATACTCCTGGGCTCCTCGGGTTCTAATTTGAATATATAAGTACAAGTCCAAATACATCATATAAACTTATTAAAAGTTTCAAATATAAATAAAAGCGAGAATACATAAATTGTGGGGTAGTGTTGCTTCTTTTAGACTTTAATATTCCAAGTAGCAAAATAGTGTTCCTAAGTCTTCCCGAATTCTTCGTGACCCAATCTACCCATACTCACAAGTCATAAAATATCACACAAACCTACTCAAAGACTCAAATAACAGAACAGGATGCTAGAATACTGTATGGCCTATTGGATCGTTGCATATTGTGACGATCAAGGTGCAATTATAATTGTTGATGATCAATTTTCTTCTACCAGAAGTAAAATGTTGATCGGGGAAAATGATACAAATGAAGGTGCAAGAGAGATTATTCAAATAGAGAAATTTTTTGTGTGGAGTTTTTGTGTCTTCTTTTTGTTAGTGTTGTAGAAAATATAAGTGGTGGAGTACTAACGGTAGTCTACAAGTGATATTTTTCTAGCTTGGAAAGAATAAATTATTCCAAATACTGCTGATTATGAAGGAGTTACTACAAAAATGATGGTCAAATATGGACTATATCGCAAAGTTTTAATAAAATGACTATTTGTTGTGGTAGTTTGCAAAGACCATGCAGTCGCCAAACAGATCCGCAAGCTCAAAAATAAAAAAAATCATAAAACCCTAGAATCCCAATCTGCGTCTTCACCCTTAGTCCAACTTCTCCTCCGGTTTTCAGTGTTTTCATATGGTATTTTTTATATACACTCATCACCTCATATGTACGTTACCCCAAAATACCTAGTATCACGACCCAAATCGATGGGCAGCGACGGGCACCTAGTACCTTACTCAACTAAGTACCAATGTAACGTATTTTTCGCATCATACTATCATAGGTAATTGGGCAATCATGGCCAAAACTCGCAATTTATAACTATAACTGGGAAAGCACTGTATCAATGAACCATTTTTTTTAAAACATGAATACATGTGGACCGTCAAGGCCTCTGATATACTGTACAAAATGAAGCTCTGTCTACAAAGCCTCTAAGAGTATTTGACATCAAAGGGGACAGGGCATCTTCCTACCCATAAGTCTGTAGCAAAAATTTGACACGATGACTCATAGACTTGGCTGCACTCCGAATGAGGTTGAGTCTTCCCGATCCTTCGCTGAAAGCTAACCTTGTCTACTATAAGGGCTCGTCAAACTGGTTGTCTATACCTGTAGGCATGAATGCAGTGTCCCCAACAAAAGGACGTCAATACGAATAATGTACCGAGTATGTAAAGCACATAAATAAGTATATAAAAGACATGGAAGAAACATGGAGTAAATGACTCGACCTGTAAGTCTGGATAACGCTGTAAATCAGAAAATACTTATAGTATCATGCATATGCGTATGAATGTCATGTCAGGCATAGGTACATGTATTAATAACATCATCAAGCCTCAGAGGGCATCCCATCATATCATCTCAGCCACTGTGGGAAAAATCATCAACATATAATAGCTGATTAGGTGGTGGTGCGTATATAATACCGTAACCTTTTTCCTTATCCCATATACATATATATACATATATATATAACTCCATCTGGTCGTGGGTCAATGTACATATATAAATGAATGCAATGCATGAGAAGTACGTCAATAAAATCTTTCGAAATGTCATAAGACCATTATGCCTTTGATTAACATCATGAAGTAAACTTTATCAATTTACGTATTTTCTGAGACCCATGAACAAATGGTAAAATAATAGGACACATGGGGAATCAAGAACATAAGCATCTCTAGCATTTATATGAATAGAGTCATTTATGGAAGTTGTTCATTTGCTTGTTTCGTTTGTATCGTATGGATCATGCCAAAAGGAAAGAAGGGATAGCCTTAATACACCTGAGCCAATTCTCTTGACAATCCCTCTAACACACGTCAATTGCGACAACACGTAACGGCGGATCGAAGTAAGGAAAAATTCGTATGATATTCTTGAGAAAGATTTCACCCAACTCCCTTAGAATCACAAAATCCTGTTACTATTACGCAGTATAATTTCGTATGAAATTTTTTTGCTTAAGATTGTTGCTTGTTGAATTCTTATGCACCTCTCTTAATTCTAATCCACCTCTATTTGTTAATTTAGAGGTCTTATACCTTAGTGGGAGTGGGCCCCACTAAGGTGATGACTTAGCTTTAAATGTGACACCTTATCATGTGAGTTTAAGAGTCATAAATTTGGTAAGGTTTTCTGCCACGTTTTAGGGGGATTAGGCTTATCAAAATGTCATAATTATTTAGCTAATATTTCCCCAAATATCATTAATTACCCCATTAACTACATAATCAAGAATTATCTCAAATTACTTAAAATACTACTTACTTTTAGCATATTTATACATCTTACTGTCATGGTCAACTGGTACCTTGTATGGCACTAGTCTATAAATACGGGATATTATAGTTTGGACCGTATTTTATCCTCAAATTCTCAAGCTTTGACGGAACTTATTTTCTTTGATTCGCATAGCCTCTCACCTTCAAGAATTTATTTATCACTTGTTTGAAATAGCATAATGCTTATAATCTCAAAATAATCTCATTTCCGAACTTACGTCGATTAACTTATGATGAAACTTTAACGTACGAAAATGCGGGATGTAACATCTCATTTTCCGAGCTTCAATCAATTTACTTATAGAGTACTTTCACATACGAAAACATGGAGTGTAACATCATTCCCCCCTTTAGAACATTCGTCCTCGAATGTTGACTGATGCACTTATCATTTTCATAACTTATGTCTTCCGAATACTTTAGTACTCTTCTTGCCATATAGGCATCTATTTTGTGAATAATTCCAAAGGCCAGGGTATTCCCCCTTTTAGGCCTCTTTATTACACCACGACTTGTGGTTGGAATCCTTCCAATATTGTAACTGTTGCTATCTTCTATCATGCGGCCTATACGACTGTTTCCTTGTAAGTGCACCTATGCGATTATTCTCTCCTTTTTCCTCCAGCTTTTAGCCAATGTCTAGGCGTTACTTTGCAAACATATACAGAGCTTGACAGGATATCCCTCTTGGCATCTATAGGTATACTGAAGTTCTTCACTCAGTACTTTGTCGAACCTACAAATGTTGCTATATCTTATTTCATAGACCCAATTATCTATCTGTATGACTTTACTGCATCTAGATAGGTCATACTATACCATAACTCTTACTTCAATTTATCGTTGCTAAGGTCTTCTACCAAACTCCATGTTACTCTCGTTGCTTATCCTATATGTATAAATATAAGTCCTTAATGCTTCCCCATTACCGTTCATCTTAAGAATGATGGCCTATTCTCATCTCATACTTTGTAACTTTTATCCATCCATTGTTGATTCACCTCGATGTTGATCTACAATTTACTACTGATAACTTGAAACCTCTTATGTAATACATTGTCACTGGGGCTTACATCTCATTGGGGGATATCTGAAGTGACTTGCCTAATCTACCTAGGGGCAATACTATACTTCAATAATCGTATTTCATAGTATCCCAATTTGATTCACCTCACGTGGGTATTTTAATCCCGTACAATTCATGTATCCCTTTTTTCTTCAAATCGTTACTCAATCGAAGGCCCAAACGTCATCCTTTATATATCACAATTACACCCTTATTCTACTATTAGGGCAATATTACATCTCTTCTAAAATGCTACGTATGATGAGTAACTTCTTTGAATTCATTCAGGCTATACTGAACTTTCTATAACTTAGAGAAACAATTAGCTCTTTTGTCTTCATGGGCTTAATCCCTAGGACTTATCCATTCTCGTCACCTTTTCACTTGCCTTTCCTTATCCTTACTCATGTCCTCCTAAAACATTGCAGCTCTAACATACTTTAGCTTGCGACTTATACATATCCATTTATATTACTCGCAACCTTCCTTCAACTTGCTTGCACCATAGATTCCTTGTGTTATTCTGGAACATCAAGCGAGACATCATATCGTCTTTAACTCTTCTTTACTCTCTTAACTAGACCTCTCAGTACCCAAAAACTATGGGCTGGAAGATATGCCACTGACGACGCTGCTACCATTCCGTGATACTGAATTCCAGTGCTTCTGGCCTTCTATCTGAAGTATGGACTATTCACAATCTCTTGCATTTGAGTATCTCGTACGTTCTTCACCTTTACCTTACTTACCTTAAAATATCGCCTCACATTTTCTATCTCTTTGATGACCTCCCTTACATATTGGCATACACAATCCGGTGGGAGCTTTATACTGACTTCTTATGAGGCTGGTACTTTTCTAACTGGCTTTATTATAGAGCCGTTATAGAGTATGGTTGTTGTATTATGTCTCCTACAATGTTCTCAATCACGATTTCTATAATTTTCTTGGTCTAATAATTAGACTCTTAATTTACTTGGTTGATGTAATTCTTTAGTTTCCTCTTCCTTCTGATCAAGCTTTATGTAGGCTTATGTTATCTTCCAATTTGCAGCTCCTGGTATTATTTATTACTTAAGCCCTTCATGGGTGCTATGGAATATCCATAACACAATCTTCTAGCAATTCAATCCTTTTTCTATGCCATAGACTCAATACTTTCTTTTAAGTTATACCGAAGTTTTCTACGGCTGTATGATTGTCAACATATATGTTGCACAGATAATACTCCAAAAACTAAAGTGCATTCATAACGTAACTAACTATGGATCATTGATTGAATAATTCCTTTCGTTCCATCTCAGCTTTCTTCAAACATAAGCAATTAATTTTCATGCTCTTTCTGTAACGGCCTGGCCGGTCGTTTTAAGAATTACCACACTAATCCCCTTGTTTGGTTCTGCTATTGTGAGTTTCCGGAAGGATTTATTTGGAGTTTCGGAGAGTTTTGGGACACTTAGTCCCTAAAAGAGAGCTTAAGTTTTAGAATTTGAACCGTAGTCGGAGCAGTGTGAAGACGACATTGGAATGGAATTTCGTCGGTTCTGTTATCCCCGTTGGGTGATTTCGGGTTTAAGGGTGTGTTCGGATTGTGTTTTGGAGTTCTATAGCTTATTTAGGCTTGAAATGTCGAAAGCTGAATTTTTGAAGTTTCCGGTTTGATAGTGATATTTTGATCTAAGGGTCGTAATAGGATTCCGGAAGTTGGAGTAGCTCTGTAGTGTTGAATGTGATGTGATTGCAAAATTTTAGGTCATTTGGATGAGGTTGGATAGACTTTTTGATCGAAAGCGTAATTTGAGAGTTTTGGAGTTCTTAGGCTTGAATTCGATGTTAAACTAGTGTTTCGATATTGTTTTGAGCGTTCTGAAAGTTGGAACAAGTTTGAATGATGTTTTAGGATTGGTTGGCATGTTTGGTTGAGGTCCCGGGGGCCTCGAGTGAGTTTTGGGTGCTTAACGGAAATTGAATTAGACTTAGGAAATTTTGATGTTTGGCTGAACCTATCATAACCGCACCTACGTGAATGGGACCATAGGTGCGGCGCCACAGAAGCGACTGGGAGACCGCAGATGCGGCCAGATGAGGAAAAGCTAGAAGCCGCAGGTGCGGAAGTGTCCACGCACCTGCGTGACTACAGATGCGGTAAATTGGTCGTAGATGTGTAAATGGGAAATTAATGAATTATCGCAGGTGAGGTTGAGTTTCCGCAGAAGCGGGACTGCAAGTCCGG
The DNA here is from genome assembly GCF_000393655.2 of Nicotiana sylvestris. Classification (NCBI taxonomy): domain Eukaryota; kingdom Viridiplantae; phylum Streptophyta; class Magnoliopsida; order Solanales; family Solanaceae; genus Nicotiana; species Nicotiana sylvestris. The sequence goes on along the minus strand of NC_091064.1, from coordinate 133,546,124 downwards.
TCCCTTGGCCGCAAAAGCTGATTTTCTGGGCAGAAAACAAGACATTTCGAGGGTTTGAAATCAAAAGTTAGAAAATCGATTTGGAGCTCAGAAGAGGGCAATTTTGGGAGGATTATGAAGATGAAATCAGTGGGTAACGATTCCTAATCCCTTTCTAGTTGTATTCCTATAATCTAATCTTAGTTTTGTCATTTAATTTCGGATTTGGGATAAAAATTGAGGAAAAGTGGAGAAACTTCTTAGGCCTAATTTTGGGGTTTTGATCTAGATTTTGATGTCGGATTGGAATAATTTTGGTATAAATGAACTCGTGAGAGTATGAGGATTCTGAATTTGTAAATTTTACCCGATTCCGAGAAGCGGGCCCGGGGGCATTTTGGTCTCTTTTTTTCTCCTAATTACACGTATTAGCTTAGAATTAATTAGTGGAATCAGTTACTTGAAATAATATTTACATTATGCAATTGACTTGAATAGATTTGGGTCATTTGGAGTCGAGTACTCGTGGCAAGAGCGTGATTTCGGGTTGATTATTGAGCTGGTTTGAGGTAAGTGGCTTGTCTAACCTTGTGTGGGGGAACTTCCCTTAGGATTTGGTATTGTTGATATTTGAAATGCCTTGTACGTGAGGTGATGAATGTGTACTTGTGCTAATTGTTGAAAATCCTATTTTCATTAATTAAATATAATTGTGCTTCTTTTCATGTCTATACTACTTGCAATTTAAGCTTACTGTTAGCTTAGGGAAGCTTGTCTAATTGACTTAATTGCTTTATTTGCTCAAACTACCTTATTTGGATTCTGTGCAGCATGCTAGGTTAGAAATACCTATTTTACCTTGGTATGAAATTTGGATTGAATTGAATATTATTCGTGTTGTTGTTGTGTGTTTACTTTGGGACTACGGGACGGTATCCCGGTAGATACCCCTGCACGTTTACTTTGGGACTACGGATCTGTGTTCCGGTAGATCCCTCTGCACATTTATATTAGAACTACGAGACTACACCGGGTAGATTCCCCCAATACTGGATATTTACATTTGGAACTACGGATCGGTATTCCGGTAGATCCCCACGCACTATTAGTTGGACTACGGGACGACACTTGGGAGATCCGCTGAATATTTACATTTGGGGACTACAGGACAGCATCGTGGGAGATCCTCGGTTTTTATTGCTATGTAGAGTTACATTCTCTCTGTGTTTTCTTTCTCTGTTGTAGTTATTGTTATTCTTATTATCCTGTGTTACCTCATACTGTTAGCACTTAATTATATTGTCATATTATATACTCTTTTACCTTGTTTTTCATTTATATTTAGTAGAGCCCTGACTTTCCTCATCACTACCCGACCGAGGTTAGGCTTGGCACTTACTGAGTACCGCCATGGTGTACTCATGCCCTTTTTGCGTATGTTTTTCATGTGCAGATCCAGGTTCTTTGGCTCAGCCCTATTATCCTTGAGGCGAGGCGATTCTCCAGGGACTTTGAGGTATACATGCCACGTCCGCAGACCGAGGAGTCCCTTTCCATTCTCTCTAGTAGTTATAGCCCTTCTGTATTCACTTTGATTTAGACATTCTGGAGTTAGAACACTATGTAATATCCTCAGCTTGTAATTTCATGAGATTCCGGGATTTGGGAAATGTAGTTTCAGTTTGAGGGTTGTATTGTATATACCGAGCGGCATCTTAAACGCTTTATTTTGATATTTTTTTTCTACAGTTTTGGCTAGTTTTATTCTGTTGTTTTCTTTTTCTGCAATTTGTTAGCCTTACCTAGCCGTACAGACTAGGTTCCATCACGATAGTTCACGGAGGGCGAACCTGGGTCATGACAAGTTGGTATCAGAGCTCTAGGTTCATAGGAGTCATGCCGGTTTATTAGAGTCTCGCGGATCGGTACGGAGACGTATGTACTTATCTATGAGAGGCTATGTAACTGTTAGGAAAATTCCACTTCATTTGACTTCCCTATCGGGCGAGATTATTTACATCACCAATTCTAAACCTCTGTCTTTCATTCTCTCATAGATGGTGAGGCCACGTACTACTAGAGATGACTAGGCACCCACGCGAGCTGCCACCGAGGAGCCACCAGTAGCTCCAGCCGGAACTCAAGCACCTGATACGCCTACTACTACTACTCCAGCACTTGAGGAGACCCTAGCACAGTTCCTGAGCATGTTTGATACATTAGTTCAGACAGGGTTGATTCAGGTTGTACCAACTACTTCATAGATCGGGGGAGAGACCCAGACTCCCGCCGCCCCCACTCCAGAGCAGCGTGTTCACATTGTTTAGGTTCTAGATGTCATGGCAACACAGCCAATGGTCCCATTTCAGCAGGTGGAAAGGGTCGCTCGTCGGGTAGAGTACAGGTGGGTCCAGGAGAGAGAGAGGACAGACGGGGTCAGGAGAGAGAGTACAGGGAGGCAAGGTGCGGTATGGTAAATGTTTATGGGTAAGCCAGTTTAGTTTGCATTTCAGGCTTTGCATAGTGTTTCAGGTAGTCCGGGGTATCAGAGTTCTCGTACCGCACAGTTCCCAAAGCAACATCGGCAGCAAGGTTGTTTTGAGTGTGGAGACACACACCATGAGGTGAAACATTGCCCCAGACTTATGAGGGGCGCACCTCCACAAACTTCTCAGCCACAGCGTGCCCCATAAAGTTCTCAGGCTATGGTTACAGCTCTAGTTACTACCCCACCTGCTCAGCCATCTAGGGGTAGAGGTCGCCCTAGAGGGGGAGGCCAGGCCAGATATTATGCCCTTCCTGCCCATACCCGAGGTTGTCGCCTCCGATTCTATCATCACATGTATTGTCCTAGTTTGTCATAGAGATACATCAGTTTTATTCAATCAAGGATCCACCTATTCTTATTTGTCTTCTTATTTTGCCCTGTATTTGGGTGTACCCCGGGATTCCTTGAGTTCCCATGTTTATGTTTCTACTCCTGTGGGAGATTCTCTTGTTGTGAACCACGTTTATCAGCCGTGTGTGGTTGCTCTTAGTGGTTTTGAGACCAGAGCCAATTTATTATTGCTTAGCGTGGTAGATTTTGATATTATCTTGGGCATGGACTGGTTGTTGTCCCATTATGCTATTCTCAATTGTCACGCCAAAACCATGACGTTGGCTATGCCAGGTGTACCGCGAGTAGAGTGGAGGGGTACCTTAGATCATACTTCCATTAGAGTTATTTCATTCCTTAAGGCTTTGTGTATTGTTGAGAAGGGGTGTGACGCGTATCTAGCTTATGTGAGAGATGTCAGTATTGATACCCCTACAGTTGGTTCAGTCCCAGTAGTACAGGATTTTTTCTGATGTGTTTCTCGTTAATCTTCCGGGCATGCTGCCCGATAGAGATATTGATTTTGTCATTGATATGTTGCCGGGCACTCAGCCCATTTCTATTCCTCCGCATCGTATGGCCTCTCCTGAGTTGAAGGATCAGTTACATGAATTGCTTGATAAGGGTTTTATTTAGCCTAGTGTATTATCTTGGGGTGCTTCTATCTTGTTTGTGAAGAAAAAGGATGGTTTAATGCGTATGTGCATTGATTATCACTAGTAAAACCAAGTTACAGTGAAGAATCGCTATCCTTTGCCTCATATTGATGATTTGTTTGACCAGCTTCAGGGTGCACGAGTGTTTTTTAAGATTGACTTGCGTTCAGGTTACCATCAGTTGAAGATTTGGGAGCCAGATATCCTGAAGACAGCTTTTAGGACTCGGTATGGTCATTACGAGTTCCTTGTTATGTCATTTGGGCTGACCAATGCCCCGGCAGCCTTTATGCATTTGATGCACAGTGTGTTCCGGTCATATCTTGACTCGTTCGTCATTATCTTTATTGATGATATTCTGGTGTATTCCCGGAGTGGGGAAGATCATGAGCAGCACCTGAGGACAGTGCTTCAAACTTTGAGAGAAAAGAAGTTATATGCAAAGTTCTCGAAATGTGAGTTTTGGCTGGATTTCGTGGCATTCTTAGGCCACGTGGTATCAAGTAAGGGTATTCAAGTGGATCCGAAGAAAGTGGAAGAAGTGCAGAGTTGTCCCAGACCGTCCTCAGCTATAAAGATCCTTAGTTTTCTTGGCTTGGCGGGTTATTACCATCGATTTGTTGAGGGGTTTTCATCTATTGCAGCCCCTATGACTAGGCTGACCTAGAAGGGTGCTCCGTTCCATTGGATAGAAGAGAGTGAGGCGAGCTTTCAGAAGCTCAAGACAGCTTTGACTACAGTCCTAGTTTTGATATTGCCTGTAGGTTCGGGGTCTTATACTGTCTATTATTATTCCTCAAGGATTGGCATTGGATCTATATTGATGTAGGACGGTAGGGTGATTGCCTACGCGTCCAGACAGCTGAAGGTACATGAGAAGAATTATCATGTCCATGATCTCGAGTTAGCTGCTATTGTTCATGCCTTGAAGATCTAGCGTCATTATTTATATGGTGTGCCTTGTGAGTTTTATACTGATCACCGGTGTTTTCAGCATCTATTTAAGCAAAAGGATCTTAATTTGCGTTAGAGGAGGTGGTTAGAGCTGCTGAAGAACTATGATATCACTATTTTTTATCACTCGGGCAAGGCCAATGTGGTGGTCAATGCTTTGAGTCGCCGGGTAGAGAGTTTGGGGAGTTTGGCTTATTTACCAGTAGTAGAGAGGCCCATGGCAATGGATGTTCAGGCCTTAGCCAGCCAGTTTGTGAGATTGGATCTTTCGGAGCCCAGTCGGGTTCTAGTTCGCGTGTTTTCCCAGTCTTCCTTATTTGATCGTATCAGAGAGCGTCAGTTTGATGGCCCTTATTTGCTTGTCCTCAAGGACATGGTTCAACACGGTAATACCAAAGATGTGACTATTGGTGATAATGGGGTGTTAAGGATGCAGGGTCGGATTTGTGTACCCAATGTTGATGGGCTTCGGGAGTTAACTCTAGAGGAGGCCCATAGTTCGCTGTATTCCATTCATCCGGGTTCCGCGAAGATGTACTAGGATTTGAGGCACTACTATTGGTGGAGGCGGATGAATAAAGATATAGTTGGATTTGTAGCTCGGTGTCTCAATTGTCAGCAGGTGAAGTATGAGCTCTAGAGACCGGGTAGGTTGCTTCAGCAGATAAAAATTCCAGAGTGCAAGTGGGAGCGGATCACCATGGACTTCGTAGTTGGACTCCCATAGACTTTGAGGAAGTTTGATGCCATTTAGGTAATTGTGGATCGGTTGACCAAGTCCGCACACTTTATTCATGTGTGTACTACCTATTCTTCAGAGTGGTTGGCGGAGATTTATATCCGGGAGATTGATATGCTAAAATTACACTTTAATTAAATAGTATAAGGAGGCCAATGTCAAATATAATAACCCAATAAGGTTAGGGTCGAATCCCACAAGGAATAGGTGTGAAAAGGTTACTCGAGTAGTGTGCTACTTGACATAGGTCGTAATTCTATTCAGTTAATTGTAACAAGAGTATGATATGATTGTGATTTGAAGAGATAACTAGTTGTAACGTTGAGAATGTAAATAATTTGATTAAGGAAACCAAGGTTGTGGCCCCTTCAATGAAATGTAATGATATCGGTGTTAATATGATATATTTCTAATGGAAGGTTCTTTAGATATGCAAATGATTTCTAAATGACTACCCAATATTTTCCAATAATTGGGTAGTATTTTCTCTTTATGATTTTTCCAAATATAAAAGAGTTGCAATTAAGAGCAATCAATTTATGCCAAATAAAACCCACTTATTCCTAAGCGATTCTTTTAAACAAGGTTTAAAGCCTTGAGTCTTTGATATTTACTTCTACCAAACTCTAACTCACTTTTCCAAGTAAAGAAAAAGTTTAATGGCACTTGTTAATGTTTGCAACCGCCAACAATACATGAAGAATGAGAAATAAACATATATCAACCAACCATTATATATATATTCAGTGTTAAACACACATTAACATAACACCCATTTAGGGTCCACAACCTTAGTATTTAAAGCTAGCTACTCATGCTAAAATACAAAAATATGAGAATATTAAATGCTATAACGCTTACAAACTGCATGATTTCACTCCTAAATCTTCCAAAAGAGAGGAATATTGAAAGGTTGGAATGTAGCTCAAAAACCAGACAAGATGCCCCCACAAAACCCCAATAAATCTATTTATAGTGGGCTAAAACTCAGGACAAATTTCGGACAAAAATGCCCTTCTAGGTCAATTGTGCGATCGCATATCTGTCACATAACGGACATGTGGTTCGCATTCTCATCAAAGACATCGCATCTTTGAAACCCTAGTTCCCAGGTAGTCGTCGCATCTTGGTTATGTGGTCCGCATTGTTGATTTGCGACCACATAATGTCATCGCATTTCCAACTTCAGCAAATTCCACAGGGGGTTTGTGATCCATTATGCGGCCTGCAAACCTATTATGCGGCCCGCAAACCTGTTATGTGTTCGCATAATGGACCGCATTTCTTGCACTTGAATTTGGCCAATAGACTGTTGGGATTTGCGGTTCCTCTGAGCAATATGCGGTCCGCATGTTGGATTTGCAGTCCGTATACTCACATTTGCCATCGCATTTTGCCTTTTTCTTGTCCTTTTGCGGCTTTTTGATTTCATTTTCATGTTCTTGGGTCCTTAAACCTCATACACTACAAAACATTAAAATTACATAAGTATAAAAGATAATTGCATTTAAAACAAGCTAAAATCTAAGCAATTGGGATTAAATGTGCCGAAATTCTCCGACACATCAACACCCCCAACTTAAACTCTTGTTTGTCCTCAAGCAACTAAAACGACACTATCCTATTCTAGACTCCAAGTAAACGACATGAAACAATAGTGACCGTGGACGGTGTTACTTGTGAAACTTTGAGCCTCGACCAATTTGACAAAATGTTACTCTCAGCTGAGTGCACTTGCATTCGACTTCAAGAACTCAACTTTTGTCCAACCTCACAATTCATGTGCCCTCACTAGAAAGAAAGTCCCAAACTCATAATATTTACAATGACAACAAAAGGGACGGATTCACAAAGACACTCACTCTCAAAAAGAGTTTCATGTGTTACAACATGCCATACCATAGGCTTGCCCTTATTTTAATTCATCGCTTTATTCTAAGAACGTTTGGTTGCAGATCCCATAAGGACTTTTTAAGCTTGTAATGTAGGTTTAGGGAAGGGTCGGATAAACATTTGGGTACAAGTGAATACACCCTCCCTGAACACTACTCACATTTTTCTTTCTTGTTTCTCTTTGCTTCGTTTCAAACCACATAGCCCTTATTAGCCCCTAATTTCCAACATTGAACCACCTTAAATACCTCTCTAATTTTCTTCAAGGCTCCATATTTATATAAATATATACATCTCTTTTTCTTTTCTTTTCTTTTTCTTCTTTTCTCTTGTATATTTTTTTTATTTTCTTTTGGAGCTTGAATAGTTTCATATGAATATCTTGAGGTATACTTTCCTACACTCACTGTACAACCTTGCCAATTTCTGGCGTGACACCACACCCCCAACTTAGGCTCTTAGCCTCATTCTCAATGTTCAGGAGGGACGAGTTCAAAAGAGGGAATTATTTTACAAAAGGGGAAAGGTTTGTAATAAAGTGGCCAAAGAAAAGATTAAAGGCTCAAATGGGTTAACTAGTGATAATATCTATACAATAGGTAGCTTGAAAGGCTAACTGGTTTTCCAATATCACAAAGACTGTCTAAGGTCATTTCTCCAACCAAATGTAATTATCATTTGCATCGAAAGACCAACCAAGCAAGTCTAGATGGAAGAAGTAAACACAAGAATTATTTATACAAAGACTCGCACACATGGCGCACGAACTGTTTGACTCAACATAGTTTTAGCCCTCGAGTCAACACTTGGCAACTCGAAGCTTTCATCATATTTACATGTATAGCTCTAGGTAAACATAGAGTCAAAGAACGAGCCTCAAGTTCACACAGTTAATTTATTCTTTTTTTATATATTAATGGAAGGGTAGAGGCTATTTACAGGCATCCATGCTTGAAACTAGACAATTACACCAAACCGGTCAAAATGTTTCATCCTACTGCCATGGTTCTACTATTACACCCTTGGAAACGAACCCGACAAAGAAAAACCAAGGGGAATTCATTGCTAATTACTAAAGATGAACATGCATCCAACTATCTACTTGTTTTTGGTTTTTTCTATACAAAGATAATATATGTACAAAAACAACACAAGTATATACAAAAGTTACAGAAATTTGCTTATATAACATAAAAACATGTACAACAGTTCACAAAAGGTTTGTACAAGGCTATCCCACCCCCAACTGAAAATCATGTATTGTCCCAAATGCATAAGAATGTAAGATAGAGTATAGGGGCTCCTTGAGGCACACTAAGCGCTATGGGAGTAGGAAGCCTGCTGAATGATGGTGGGGTCACTCTCTGATGATGGAGCTGGGATCGATGAGATCTCGGCCTGAGGAGTGACCTCCACTGATGGAGGAGGGATCTCCAACTGGCCTGACACTAGAGCCAGAGCCTATGAGCTGCTAGCCTCGCCTGCTAATAGCTGAGTGGTCGATGGATTGGCTTGGACGACCATTTCTGCTAGCGAATGTTCTATCTCCTTCTGAACAGCTACTTGTTCTTCCTCTGCAACTGTAGGGGCAGCAACCTGCTTGCCTTTCTCCTGAGGGCCCTCATCCTCCTCGGACCATGACTCCTCATCAGTCTCTCCCTCATCTGTCTCCCCACCTTTGGACTCTGCAGAGTGTCCGGAATCATCCTCAGAAGGGATGTCAATGTGTGTAGGGGAAGCTGGAGTATGGGAAGCCCCGATAGTCTGAGGTGCAGGAGTTGTCATCAAAGTGGAAAAATCAAGATCTAATCCAGCCACGGACGTGCCCGCTCCCTGATCTCCTCCCTTGGGCATGAAGAAGGATAGATCGAACTCCAGAGTTTGCATTTTGCGTAGCTCAGTCTTCAGTGTGGCAACATCATCACGGAGATTTGGCAAGTCTCCAGGCTCCCCCCGCTCTATCTTTTCAATCCGCACCTCAACCTACTTTAGGCGATCCCCATAAGATGTTTGTTGTTGTTGGAGGGTCGTCACTGAGGACTGTATAGGGGTCAATGCCTGCCTGATGAGTGTGGAGAGGTTCTTCAAAAGGTGTTCTACCTTAGCATTTGCATGTTGAGCTAAGAGACCGATCCTCAAAATGGCTGGTAGTATGGCAGAAGGATGTACAATGGTGGCCTAAGAGGTGGGTTGTGGAGTGGAAGTGGAGGCCACTATGGCCTAAGGAGAAATAGGAGTATAGGAGTCTAAGATCTCTGTATCAGCAAGAATCTGGGTCTGAACCTCTAGGAGAGCAACAACTACCTATGGCACCGCATCATTAATGCGCGTGATATTAATATCCTTCAGCGCTTTCCCCGTCTTTTCAGTGTGTAGCATTAAAGGGACTTCCACATCCTTACAGAGGGCTGTGATCAAGCACGAGAATGGAAGTGGCATGGCTGTCTAGTTGGCCTGGACCCCTAACTCTTGGAAGATAATGTCACCCACATCAATTTTTATCCCAGTCATAATGCATGCAATGAGAAGAGCTTTCTCAATGCTTATATTAGTCTCATTTTGGGACGGTATCAATCGAGAGGTGACAAATGTGAGCCAGAATCTACCCTCTCGTGTGAGATCTTCCTTGAGTATTTTATGTAGAGGGTCAATCCAAGCGGGGGTCCCCTTGGCTATCACTGAGGATATCCAACCACGCTCATTATCTCTGTTGGCCCATTTGGTGTCTAACTCAGCTGTGCTCGGTCTCCAGTCTGAAAAGTAGAAATCATTTATAGTGCCCCGGTCACAAAGCAACTGCTTCCCCCGAACCAAGATAGTCTCACAAAATACTTTGTTGTGATTGTAGTGAGGTGTTCTGGAGGCTCCATAAGATGCGTAAAATTCACGCACTAATGTTTCATTGTAATCACCAGGCAGCTCAGTGAAGCACTCCCACTTTCTAGCTTTAATGTTCTCCAGTATGTGAGGGTATTGCTATTGTAGCCCGTTCAAACTCAGTTGTTTCTCCTCAAATATTTTCTGTTTTGTGAGCCCTTCTTTATACAGATCCCTAGAGCCTTCGACCCCAAACCTGAGTTGGAAATCATCTCCTTTTTTTCTTCTTGCCGCAGCTTGTAGGTCGACTGATGGCAAGGTATCCTCCTCATCAGACTGGGAGGGATGTGCTTCAACAGGTTAGGATGATTCTGGTTGTGAACGCTTGGCTTGTTGTGCTTGACGACTGGTGGAGGCCCTTTTCTTGGAAGCAAGATGTTTCTTGGGATCCATATTTATAAAGAAACAAAGTGTGAGCGACATAGCAGACATCAGGAAAAAAACGTTTCAAAGAAAGTCAAGTATGTGACAGGTTATGCGGTCATATAACCACTATGCGGACCGCAAATCTGTCGCAAAACTTTTGTCTGCTGAAAGGAAATAGTTATGCGATGGGTTATGCGATCGCTTATCCATTATGTGGTTTGCATAACCAACGCATAACTCTGTGCTTGGAAAGTTCATCACACTATGCGATCGCAAAACCCACTGCAAAGATGGATTTGCGATCGCAAATCAGCCGCAAACAACATATTACAAAAGGCCAGAAACTGTTGAAGTATGCAGTGGCTTTGCGTTCCGCATATCACTTATGCGATCGCAAAGTCTCTGCAATTTTGTCATCTTCCTTAAGTAACCTAGGGTTTCTTATACGGCAACAATGTGGACCGCAAAATCGACTATGCGATCCGTAAAAGTCCTCATCCTCAAGGTTTTGAAAACCACCCTCTACAATGGTGACCCTAATTTTACTACCCAGCACCCCAAGCCTAACTAATTATCCAAGAACCCCCCCCCCCCCCACATTACGGTAGATACCCAAATAACGAAGAGGAAGAAAGAACAAACATTAAAGGAAACTAAAAACAGGAAAAACACACAACAAAATTTAAACTAAACTTTATAGGGATGAAATCAAGAAGGAAGAACATACCAGGAATGGAGGATTGAGAACACTTGGAAGATGAATTTAACAAGTGGGATTGTTGTTTACTCTTTCAACTAGCTTTTTTCCTTTCTCCTTTTTCTTTTTGTTTTGTTTTCTTTTTGTTTTTTTTGTTTAAGAGGGAAATGATTTTGCCTGAGTGTTGGTGTGTGTTTATGTGTGAAGGGGTAGGGATACTTATCTGCGAAATTGTGGTGGATAATTTATCGCATAACGACTTATGCGGCCGCATAAGTGTTATGCGGTGGGTTCAACTCTAGTTGCTTATTTACACAATGCGGTGCACTTATGCGATCGCATAATTTATATGCGGTCTGCAAACTGCACATCCTCGCCGCATTTCAAACATCAATATCTTCTAAACAAACTGCCAAGGTCTGCGACCACTATGCGATCTACATAGTTAAAATGCGACCGCATATGTGTAGCACACTTCCCATGGTGACTTTTCTCCCCTTTCACACGCAATTTTACCATGTGTTATATCTTTTGAATCACCTACACTCTAACATACATTTTAAATTGCTCAATTAAAGCTATCTAACAAAAGTTAAAATTTAAAGTACAAAAAGGATGTTACCATACATGGGTTGCCTCCCATGAAGCGATTGATTTAACGTCTTGGCCTGACGAAGTTGGCCTTTCTTTGGGTTCACTTATTGGTCGGGCATGGACCATATTTGAGAGCCAAACTATTCCACCAAGTGTTATTCTCCATCTGTATCTAGGTAGTGCTTGACTCTCTGGCCATTTACTTTGAAGGTTCGGAGCCTATCCTCCGATCCCAATTCCATAGCTCCAGAAGAGGATACATCTACCACCTTAAATGGACCGGACCACTTCGATTTGAGCTTGCCCGGAAACAATTTGAGCCTTGATTTGAAGATAAAAACCAAGTCACCCGATTTGAACTCCATTTTCAAGATCGTTTTGTCGTGGACGAACTTCATCCTTTCTTTGTACACAGCTGCACTTTCATATGCATGGAAACGGAATTCCTCCATTTCATTGAGTTGTGTTAACCTCAAATTTGCTTTATGTTCCAGTTCTATAGGTAGATGACAAGACTTGTCGAAGACTAACCGATAAGGAGAAGTTCCAATAAGGGTTTTGTAGGTCGTGCGGTATGCCCACAACGCGTCATCTAGCTTCCTTGACCAGTCGGTCCTGTTTGCATTAATAGTCGTTGCTAGAATATTCTTTATCTCCCGGTTGAAAACTTCAACTTGGCCACTTGATTGGAGATGATAAGGTGTGGCCACCTTATGCTTGATGCCATATTTTTCTTGTAGCCCCGTGAAAGCCTTGTTACAGAAGTGAGACCCACCATCACTAAGAATGGCTCTAAGAGTGCCAAACCATGTGAATATGTTTTTCTTTAATAATGTGGTCGCACTCCTTGCCTCATTGTTTCTTAAGGCAATTGCTTCAACCCATTTGGACACATAGTCCACAGCCACCAAGATATATTTCATACCACAAGAGCTTACAAAGGGGCCCATAAAATCAATTCCCCACATATCAAAGATCTCTATCTCCATCATAAAGTGCATTGTCATTTCATGCCTCTTGGAGATTGATCCTTGCCTTTGACATTGGTCGCAAGCCTTGACCATTTAGTTGGGATCATGATAAATCGACGACCAATAATAACCACATTCAAGCACCTTTGCCGTCATTCGATTGCCCCCATGGTGACCCCCGATCGGTGAGTCACGGCATGCCTTTAGAATTGGCATATATTCCTCTTCTGGAACACACCTTCTGATGATGTTATCAGCACAAACACGAAACAAGAATGGTTCTTCCCAATAGTATTGCCGACAATCTCTCAAAAACTTCATCTTCTGATAATGTTCCAATCCATCCGGAATAAGGTCGCTAACCAAGTAGTTAGCAATATCGGTGTACCAAGGAGAAAAAGTGTTAGATAATGCCAATATGTGTTCATCCCGGAAAGTATCGTTGATTTCAAGATCTTCCTTTGGTCTCCCTGCCTCTTCAAGCCTTGATAAATGATCCGCCACTTGATTTTCCGTCCCTTTTTGATTTTTGACTTCGAAGTCAAATTCTTTCAACAACAGGACCCACCGAATCAACCTAGGCTTTGCATCCTTCTTTGCCATAAGATAGCGATGAGCAGCATGGTCTGTGTACACTATCACCTTGGATCCCAACAAATAAGCCCGGAATTTCTCAAAGGCATAGACAATGTCAAGAAGTTCTTGTTTAGTCATTGTATAATTAATTTGCGCTCCATTGAGTGTCTTGCTTGCATAATAGATCGGGTGAAGAACCTTGTTGTGACGTTGGCCAAGCACTGCCCCAATAGCTACACCATTGGCATCACACATGAGTTCGAATGGAAGAGACCAATCGGGTGTGACAATAACAGGTGTCGTGGTGAGCTTTTGTTTCAATTCCTCAAAGGCTTTAAGGCACTTCTCGTCAAACACAAATTTTGAATCTTTCTCAAGGAGTTTGCACATGGGATTTTCAATTTTAGAAAAGTTCTTAATGAAACACCTATAAAAGCCGGCATGCCCCAAAAAACTTCGGACGCCTTTAACTGAAGTAGGTGGAGGGAGCTTGGAAATGATCTCGATCTTTGCCCAGTCAACCTCTATGCCATGTTTTGAAATTTAATGCCCAAATACAATGCCTTCATCCACCATGAAGTGGCATTTTTCCCAGTTAAGAACAAGGTTGGTCTCCTCACATCTCTTGAGCACTTGTTTAAGATTGTTAAGATAATTCTCAAAAGAGTCACCTACCACCGAAAAGTCGTCCATGAAAACCTCTAGAAAATCCTCCACCATGTCTGAAAAGATGGACATCATGCATCTTTGAAAGGCAGACGGAGCGTTGCATAAACCAAACGGCATCCAGCTAAAGGCAAAAGTTCCATAAGGGCAAGTGAATGTTGTCTTCTCTTGGCCCTCCAATGCTATGTTGATTTGGTTGTAACCGAAATATCCATCAAGAAAGCAATAGAATGACTTTCCTGCTAGCCGATCAAGTATTTGATCAATAAAAGGCATAGGGAAATGGTCTTTGCACGTGGCACTGTTGAGCTTCCGATAATCCATACACACCCTCCATACGGTCACCGTTTTTGTTGGGATGAGCTCATTTTTATCATTTTTAATCATAGTCATGCCTCCTTTTTTCAGTACACATTGCACCGGGCTCACCCAAGAACTATCAGCATTGGGGTAGACTACCCTGTCATCCAACCACTGGATGATTTCTTTCTTTACCACCTCCTACATGGATAGGTTCAACCTTCATTGATGATCCACACTTGGTTTACTCTCATTCTCCAATTGGATCTTGTGTTCACAAATTCCGGCGGGAATCCCTCGAATGTCGCAATTGTCCACCCAATAGCTTGCCTATGCTCCTTCAAGACATCCAAGCTCTACCTGCAAATCATTCAACAAAGAAGAAACGATTACCGATAGAGTATCATTTGAGCCAAGAAATTTATACCTCAAGTATGGTGGAAGTGGTTTGAGCTCTAGTTGCGGTGGCTCAATAATTAAAGGCTTTGCGGGAGGAGTAGCTCTATTCTCCAAGTCGAGAGAGAGCTTCTTCGGAGCATAAATATAGGACCCAAGCCCTTCTAATGCATTGACTGATTCCATATACCCCTCCATATCTTCACCGTCGAAGTTTACCAAAATAACTGCCAACGCCTCACCAAGGCATTGTTCTTCCATCTTCATTTCAACTGCATCTTCCACTTCATCAACAACATCAATCACCGATATTCTTTCATATTCATGTGGTAGTTTCATATCCTTGCTTGCTTGGAATGTAACATCTTTATCATTCACACGGAATTTGATTTCATTCTGTTCTGAATCCATTAGTGCTCTTCCTGTGGCAAGGAATGGTCTCCCCAAGATGATAGGGATTTCTTTGTCAACTGCACAATCAAGGATTACGAAATCGGCGGGTAAATGAAACTTTCCCACTTTCACAATCATATCATCGACAATTCCCACCGATCTCTTTATGGAACGATCGGCCATTTGCAATCTCATACTTGTGGGCCTTGGCATACCTAACCCTGCTTGTTTGTAAATGGCAAGAGGCATTAAGTTGATGCTAGCCCTATTATCACAAAGGGATCTTGCAAAATCACGTTCCCCAATAGTACATGGAATGGTGAAATCTCTCGGGTCTTCTTTCTTTTGAAGGTGGATGTTGCAATGATGGAACTAACCCGGTGAGTCACATTCACCACTTCATTCTTGATGGTTCTATTCTTGGTAATCAAGTCTTTCAAATATTTAGCAAAACTTGGCATCTCTTGAAATGCTTGAGAATGTCATAGAACTTTTCGAGTTTGCTATCATCAACCTTCCTAGAAAGTCTTTGAGGGAATGGAGGAGGAGGTCTAGGAATAGGTGGTAGAGTTTTTGGTGTCTCTTTTACCTTTTCCTTTACCTCTTCCTGGTTTACTTCTTGCACTTTTAACTCTTCCGAAACCCTATTTTCTTCAACAACAATTGGCTCTTCAACTTGTGCCTCAACCTCTTGTTCGGACGCTTCCACTTCAATCACTTGTTCATTCTCTCCTTGAAGTACCTTCCCACTCCGAGTAGTAATTGACATGCAATGAGAAGTTGGACCACTCCCACTACCCTTTGGGTTCGCAATTGTGCCACTTGGAAGTGTCCCCTTTTGCTTCGGATTTTGTTCCCTGGAAAGATCTCTCATTTGCATCTCCAATTTTTGAATGGATGCAGTATGAGAACCCACAAGCTCGGTCATATTCCTCATAGACGTGTCGGACCTCTCTTGATTTTGCAATACCCGTTCAAGCATGCTTTCCAACTTTGAATCACTTGAGGAACCTTGATTTGAGTATTGACCCTTTGGTAGAAGATAAGGGTTTGAACTCTGATTTGAGAAGTTGTTGTTGTTGTTATTCCAATTTCCTTAATTTAAGATACCTTGGTCATTTTGCCACTATTGGTTGCCTTGCCCTTGTGGGTTAGGCCTCCATTGATTTTGTTGTCCTTGACCTTGGTATTGTTGCCTTTGATATCCTCCTTGAGAGTTGTTGACATAGTTTGCTTCCTTAAAGTCTTCATTTGATATGGGTTTTACATCCTCCACCACATTTACCTTCTTCGTCTGGCTTTCAGTGAACACTTTTGTCAACACATTGACATTGGTGGCAGGCCATGCGATTACTTTATCTCTCTCTTGATTCTCCTTGATCATGTTGGTCAAGGAGGGAGAACCATATGCAATTCCCCCTATGGTGTCCTCTGAGTGCCAAGCTTAATTATATTGTGCCATTTTGTCAAGGATTTGTGTAATCCTTGCGAATGTCTTGTCCATAAAAGATCCATCAGCTGCATTCTTGGCTATAGATTGGTTCATAGGATCTAAATCCATGTAGAATTTCTCCAACAATATAGAATCCGGAAAACCATGATTGGGAGACCTCACCAAATGTAACTTGAATCGATCCCATGCCTTATGTAGATGTACTCCCGGTACTTGCTTGAAAAAGAAAATTTTATCCCGGAGCTCAGATTTCTTACTTTGCGGAAACCACTTAGCTAAGAATGCTCGGACAAGTTCAAGCCAAGAATGAATGGAATTTGGTGGCATATTTTGAAGCCAGCTCCTTGCGTCCCCAGCTAGTGAGTACTTGAACACCCTCAACCATAGGGCATCATCTGAGACGTTGTTCTGCTTATGCATCGCACACACATCCAATAAGTTTCTAAGATGTTATATCGGATCATCATCAGTGAAATTCCTGAAAAACCCCTCCACTTTGAGCATTAGGATTAAACCATGTTCCACCTTGAAAGTTGCAGCACCAACAACCATAGGTACAACAGCATTTGTATCCTCAATGTACTCATCTATGTCTGCAAAAGGATTTTCTTCCATTTCTTCTTCATATTCGGCCATGTATTCGTATCAACACCAAGCAAAACAAGAAAAGTGTGATGGAATAGAATAAGACGTAAAGTAAAGCACACACTAGTTAGTAATTTCAAATCCGTATTCCCCGGCAACGGAATTTGATACGCTCAAATTACACTTTAATTAAATAGTGTAAGGAGGTCGGTGTCAAATATAATAACCCAAAAAGGTTGGGGTCGAATCCCACAAGAAATAGGCGTGAAAAGGTTACTCGAGTAGTGTGTTACTTGACTTAGGTCGTAATTCTATTCCGTTAATTGAAACAAGAGTATGATATGATTGTGATTTGAACAGATAACTAGTTGTAACATTGAGAATGTAAATAATTTGATTAAGAAAACCAAGGTTGTGTCCCATTCAATGAAATGTAATGCTATCGGTGTTAATATGATATATTTCTAATGGAAGATTCTTTAGATATGCAAATGATTTCTAAATGACTACCCAATATTTTCCAATAGTTGGGTAGTATTTCCTCTTTATGATTTTTCCAAATATAAAAGAGTTGCAATTAAGAGCAATCAATTTATGCCAAATAAAACTCATTTATTCCTAAGCGATTCTATTAAAAAAAGATTTAAAGCCTTGAGTCTTTGATATTTACTTCTACCAAACTCTAACTCACTTTTCCACGTAAAGAAAAGGTTTAATGGCAATTTTTAATGTTTGCAACCACCAACAATAAATGAAGAATGAGAATTAAATATATATCAACCAACCATTACATATATATTCAATGTTAAACACCCATTAACATAACACCCATTTAGGGTCTACAACGTTAGTATTTAAAGCTAGCTACTCATGCTAAAATACAAAAAGATGAGAATAATAAATGCCATAAAGCTTACAAAGTGCAAGATTCTTCACTCCTAAAGCTTCCAAAAGAGAGGAATATTGAAAGGTTGGAATGTATCTTAAAAACCAGGCAAGCTCCCCCCACAAAACCCCAATAAATCTATTTATAGTGGGCTAAAACTCGGAACCAATTTCAGACAAAAATGCCCTTCAAGGTAAATTACGCGACCGTATATCTATCGCATAACAGACATGCGGTTCACATTCTTGTCAGAGCCATCGCATCTTCGAAACCCTAGTTCCCAAGTAGTCGTCACATCTTAGTTATGCGGTCCGCATTGTTGATTTGCGACCGCATAATGTCACCGCATTTCCAACTTCAGCAACTTCTACAGGGGGTTTGCGATCCATTATGCGGCATGCAAACCTGTTATGCAGTCGCATAATGGACCATGTTTCTTGCGCTTGAATTTGGCCAACAGACTATTGGGCTATGCAGTTCCTCTGAGCAATATGCGGTCCGCCTGTTGGATTTGCGGTTCGCATGCATCTGTGATCGCATTTTTCCATTTTCTTGTCCTTTTGCGACTTTTTGATTTCATTTCCATGTTCTTGGGTCCTTAAGCCTCATATACTGCAAAACATTAAAATTACATAAGTATAAAAGATAATTGCATTTAAAACAAGCTAAAATCTAAGCAATTAGTATTAAATGTTCCAAAATTCTCCGGCACATCAGTGATTGTTCGTCTGCATGGTATTCCAGTTTCAATCATTTCAGATAGAGGTACTTAGTTAACATCACGGTTCTGGAGGGCCGTACAGCATGAGTCGGGTATTCGGGTGGAGTTGAGTACATCATTTCACCCTCAGACGGACAGACAGTTCGAGCGCACTATTCAGATTCTTGAGGATATGCTCCGTGCATGTGTGATTGAGTTTGGAGGGTCATGGGATTAGTTCTTGCCATTGGCGGAGTTTGCCTACAACAACAGCTATCAATCCAGCATTCAGATGGCACCGTACGAGGCTTTATATGGTAGGCGGTGTAGATCCCTGGTGGGTTGGTTTGAGCCGGGTGAGGCTAGATTATTGGGCACAAACTTGGTTCAGGATGCTTTGGAGAAGGTTAAGGTGATTCAGGATAGACTTCGTACAGCCTAGTCCAGACAGAAGAGTTACGTAGACTGGAATGTTCGTGATGTTTCCTATATGGTTGGAGAGCGGGTTCTTCTTCGGGTTTCGCCTATGAAGGGATTTATGATATTTGGGAAGAAAGGGAAGTGGAGTCCGAAGTTTCTTGGTCCCATTGAGATACTGCGGCGTGTCGGGGAGGTTGCTTATAAGCTTGACTTATCTCCCAGCTTGGCAGGAGTTCATTCGATATTTCATGTTTCGATGCTCCGGAGGTATCACGATGATCCATCACACGTGTTGGACTTCAGTTCAATCTAGTCGAACAAGGATGTATCTTATATTGAGGAGCAAGTGGTAATATTGGAAAGGCAGGTTTGGAAGCTGGGGTTAAAGAACATTGCATCAGTAAAGGTTCAGTGGCGGGGTCATCTGGTCGAGGAGGCAACCTGGTAGATCAAGTAGGATATGCGCAGTCGTTACCCTCATCTTTTCACTACTTCAGGTATGTCTCTATGCTCGTTCAAGGATGAACGAATGTTTAAGTGTAGGAGGATGTAACGACCTGGCCGGTCGTTTTAAGAATTAATGCCCCGATCCCATATTAACTGTATTTCTCGTGTTTGTTTCTGCTATTGTGAGTTGCCGGAAGGATTTATTTGGTGTTTCGAAGAGTTTTGGGACACTTAGTCCCTAAAAGAGAGCTTAAGCTTTAGAATTTGGACCGTAGTTAGAGCGGTGTGAAGACGGCCTCGGAATGCAATTTTCTCAGTTTTGTTAGCTCCGTTGGGTGATTTCGGTCTTAGGGGCGTGTTCAGATTGTTTTTTGGAGGTTTTAAGCTTTATTTAGGCTTGAAATGCCGAAAGTTGAATTTTTGAAGTTTCCAGTTCGATAGTGAGATTTTGATCTAAGGGTCAACATGGGATTACGAAAGTTGGAGTAGCTCCGTAGTGTTGAATGTGACATGCTTGCAAAGTTTCAGGTCATTTGGACAAGGTTGGATAGACTTTTTGACCGAAAGCGTAATTTGAGAGTTTTGGTGTGCTTAGGCTTGAATCTGATGTTAAATTGTTGTTTCGATGTTGTTTTGAGCGTTCTGAAGGTTGGAACAAGTTTGAATGATGTTTTAGGATTGGTTGGCATGTTTGGTTGAGGTCCCGGGGGCCTCGGGTGAGTTTCGGGTGCTTAACAAAAGTTGAATTGGACTTAGGAAAATTTGAACCTGTCATAACCGCACCTGTGTGAATGGGACTGCAGGTACGGTGCCGCAGAAGCAGCTGGGAGACCGCAGATGCGGCCAGATGAGGAAAGGCTAGAAGCCAAAGGTGCGTGTCCACGCACCTGCGTAATCGCAGATACGGAAGTGTCCACGCACCTGCGTAATCGCAGATGCGGTAAATTGGTCGCAGGTGCGGAAATGGGAAATTAATGACTTGTTGTAGGTGCAATTGAGTTTCCGCAGAAGCAGGACCACAGGGGCAGTCCCTTGGCTGCAGAAGCGAATTTGCTGGGCAGAAAACAAGACATTTCAAGGGTTTGAAATCAAAAGTTAGAAAATTGATTTGGAGCTCGGGAGAGGGCGATTTTGGGAGGATTTTGAAGACGAAATTAGTGGGTAACAATTCCTAATCCCTTTCTAGTTGTATTCCTATAATCTAATCTTAGTTTTGTCATTTAATTTCGGATTTGGGATGAAAATTGAGGAAAAGTGGCGAAAGGTTCTTAGGACTAATTTTGGGGTTTTGATCTATATTTTGATGTCGGATTGGAATAATTTTGGTATAAATGAACTCGTGAGAGGATGAGGATTCTGAATTTGTAAATTTTACCTGATTCCGAGACGTGGGCCCGGTGGCATTTTTGTCCTTTTTTCCTAATTACGCGTATTAGCTTAGAATTAATTAGTGGAATCGGTTACTTGAAATTATTAACTATTATTATGCTTCTTTTCATGTCTATACTACTTGCAATTTAAGCTTACTGTTAGCTTAGGGAAGCACGTCTAATTGACTTAATTGCTTTATTTGCTCAAACTGCCTTATTTGGATTCTGTGCAGCATGCTAGGTTAGAAATACCTGTTTTACCTTGGTATGAAATTTGGATTGAATTGAATATTCTTCGTGTTGTTGTTGTATGTTTAATTTGGGACTACGGGATGGTATCCCGGTAGATCCCCCTGCATGTTTACTTTGGGACTACGGATTTGTATTCCGGTAGATCCCCCTGCACATTTATATTGGACCTATGGGACTGCACCCGGTAGATTCCCCCAGTACTGGATATTTACATTTGGGACTACGGATCGGTATTCCAGTAGATCCCCACGCACTATTAGTTGGACTACGGGACGACACTCGAGAGATCCGCTGGATATTTACATTTGGGGTCTACAGGACGGTATCCTGGGAGATCCTCGGTTGTTATTGTTGTGTAGAGTTACATTCTTTTTGTGTTTTCTCTCTCTGTTGTAGTTGTTGTTATTCTTATTATCCTGTGTTACCTCATACTGTTATCACTTAATTATATTGTCATATTCTATACTATTTTACCTTGTTTTTCATTTATATTCAATAGGCCCTAACTTTCCTCGTCACTACCCGATCGAGGTTAGGCTTGGCACATATTCAGTATCGTTGTGGTGTACTCATGCCCTTTCTACGCATGTTTTTCATGTGCAGATCCAGATTCTTCGGCTTAGCCCTATCATCCTTGAGGCAAGGCGATTCTCTAGAGACTTTGAGGTATATCTGCCACGTCCGCAAATCGAGGAGTCCCTTTCAATTCTCTCTAGTAGTTATAGCCCTTCTGTATTCACTTTGATTTAGACATTCTGGAGTTAGAACACTATGTTATATCCTTATTTTGTGATTTCATGAGATTCCGGGTTTTCGGAAATGTAGTTTCAGTTTGAGGGTTGTATTGTATGTGTCGAGCGGCATCTTAAACGCTTCATTGTGATATTTTTTTCTACAATTTTGGCTAGTTTTATTCTATTGTTTTCTTTTTCCACAATTTGTTAGGCTTACCTAGTCGTAGAGACTAGGTTCCATCACGATAGTTCACGGAGGGCGAACTTGGGTCGTGACACTTTCTACCCCCTTGTTGTCTGCATATTTAGCTTATCCTAGTTTCCACGCATGCCAGAATTTTTGTGCAACTCATATGATCTTGAATATTAATTTTGATTTTTTCTTCCCGTTCATTAGCCACGGTAGATGCCACTTTCTTATGGAGTACATATATTGTTTTAGTGAGATTGTTTTCACATGGCCATTTCTCCTTCAAGTTACCAGGTTTAGGTTGAAGCCTTCTTTCTTATTTCCTCATCTAGTCTTTCATTGTAGTACTTAGGGAGGACCCTCTGACTCTTATAAAGTTGTGAGCTTATGAAATCGTATTCCCGATAGAATTTTGTATGTTTGTACTCACCTATAACTATTCTTAGTTACTTACCTCCACACTCATGTGCTCGTACAGTAGCTTCTGAACTAAAGTTTTGACTGTCTTCCCAGTGGGACTCTCTTTTATTCCCATATCACTTATACGGTATATTTAACTACCCAACTCCTATCTGAATATTTCTCAAGTATTACAATGTCATAACTGCGAGGCTAAATTCACTATATTGGATTTTACATTGTTTATCTTGCACGATCAGCTGATTTGTCTTTAACCTCTTGTCTAGCCATAACTAGGCTCTTCCGGAATCAACTACTAACTACTCGTTGGCCCATTATCATATCAATATCTCGCAAACTCTTTCTTGGGTTATTTTCTTTGTCTTAACTTACGTCTCGCACTGGCTCCTTATCTATATCTTGGGCAGGAGCCCTTACTTCCTCTCCTTGACGTCGTGTTTGCATAATGTTCTGGAGTTGTATTATATCTATAGGATCTGAATAATTGCAATATCATCCCTTTCTCATTTTTATCGCATTCTTCCTTTACCATTCCATAATTACTAGAACCACTTAATTCTGACATAATGCCACATCACTCTATATCCCCCCCCCCCTTTTAGTGTAGTACTAAGAGTTGGAACCACGACGATCTACCTATAGATGTTTTACCTTTTCATCTTTAGCGTCTTTTCACATCATCAATGAACCTTACTCGCCTAGTGATAATCCTTCTGTACCAAGGATAACAAAATTCCTTACTCACGAGGGTGACACTTAGTATATCTGGCACATACAGTCCCTTAAGCTTAACTTTGTTTACATTGCTTGCTTTAGGGAAGCGTCTTCCTGAATGATCATTATTTAAATTTCTCATGAATCTTCTTCTATTGTCCATTCTATTATCTCCTGAACGCAATTTGAAATTCTCATGATGTCGACAATTATCAAATCACTTAGTCCCTGATTCATGTATAGTTTATCTTGTTCACCAGCCCTTACTGATTTCTATTGCTCTGGGGTCTAACTTTTCCTTCTGGTAATCATGTTACAGTCAAGAACTTATTTCTCGAAATGAGGATGTGAATTTATGGCCTATACTCTTTTGTTGTCTTAAGGCCTGTTACCTCTCATCCTTTCCTTCATTTGACTATAGACTCTGTAATACTGCCATTTTTTTATCTACTGTTGTCATCCATGTATCACATCTTACTCATAATGCTTTATTATCTCTCTTCTTATCTCCCTGCTAATATTTATGTCTAGCACCTTCTTCTGAAAACATTAACAAGACATTCTTTTGCTTTTAGCTTCCCTTTGCTCCATCCACTAGCTCTTCAGGTTGCCTAAAATTCTCTCCCTACTAAGGACGGGAGCCACACTAAGGTAATATTTATCCTTTCCAGGCTTCCAGTGCATATCTTTGTAGTACTGATATCTAGTGGCACTATTTTAGAGTTCACTATCCGGGTGTCTTACAAGGAGATCTATTAGCACATTTGCAATATCCTTCGGAAATGTCAACTAATGCAAATAATCCATCCACCATTTTGGGTCACTCTAACCCCAGCCAGATCCTGATATTCGTCTTTCTCTTATACTACTTCTGTTAGCTTCCATATGGTATAAATGAGATGGGTGTGGCCGATTGTACATACCTCTATTACAATTGAAGGTAACGCAAAATGCTTATATTTCTCTACTTGAATTGTAAATACTGTTATTCTTCATTAACTGGGTACCCCGTACCCTTCTTCACCTTGCTTCTTTTACTTGCTGAAACTTGTGACTACCTTCCGATTCTTATATTCCTTTTACCGTAAGAGTGGATAGGCATTCTTGCCTTAGGGATCTTTATCAAGAAGCTTACACATCTTAGTATACACATGATCTGCTGAATACCTCATATTTATCCATCATAAGAATGATGCAAAATTGAGTTCCTCTGACTCAAATCTTCCACACATATATCTCTTACCAACCGTATTTCTGGATGTAGGCATCATCTTATTATGAATAAGATAAAGTTTAGTAAATTGAGTTCTTACAACTGAGCTCTACCATATGATCTAGAGTAAGAAGAAAGAGTGTCAGTCCTAAATGCCATGTATCCTCCTTCTTATAAGTGTGGTGCAAAACACACCCATAAACAAGACTCTACTAGACACGGCTTGTAGACTTTCTAGGGCAGAACTGCTCTGATACCACCTTTGTCACGATTCAAACCGATGGGCCTCGATGGGCACCCGGTACCTTACTCAATCGAGTACCAACATAACATGTCTTTCATATCATACTATCATAGGTAATTTGGCCAACATGGCCACAACTCTTAATGTATAAAAATAACTGGGAAAGCATTATGTTAATGAACCATCTTTTTTAAAACATGAATACATATGGGCCATCAAGGCCTCTGATATACTGTACAAAATGAACCTCTATCTATAAAGCCTCTAAGAGTATTTGACATCAAATGGGACAGGGTATCGGCCTACCCATAAGTCTGTAGCAAAATTCTGACACAGTGACTCATAGACTCGGCTGCACTCCAAATGAGGTGGAGTCTTACCAATCCTTCGCTAAAAGCTAACCTCGTCTACTATAACATATTTACACTATTTATAACAAGAGATAGGTAAGTGTCATAAAGGATAAAGGGTACACGAACTAAGCAAAACAAGTTTCATTGAAAGAGGCCAATTTGGGATAAAATACGGGTCGAGCGATAATACCCGATAATTATAAATTAGTACCATGCCAGGTACCATATGACCACGATAGTATAATGTATAAAGTATATATAAATTATATTAAAAATAAGTAGAATTTGAGGTAATTTTTAAATTATGCGGGTAATTAATTAATTACCGGATAAAGGAACATTATTCAGTTAACTAATAAGTGGATAAATATTAATAAATTACACCCCAAAAACGTGGCACAAAGCCACAAGACTAAGAATGACTCTTAGTCATTTATGCCTTGGTGGCTACCTAAGGTTAAATTGAAATTTAATAAAATAAGACTTGTTATAAATCTTGTTACACTGTTCATTTGGACAAAGAGAACCAAAAACACCAAAAATCCTAAAGCAAGAACCTATCCTTTCTTGGCTTGAATATTTCAAGAACAGAAGCTTAAAATTCGTTCAAACACTTGAAAGAAGTAGAAGCTTAATTCGTTCAAATACTTCAAAGAACAAAAGCTTAATTCCATCCAAATTTTGCGGTTCTAAAAGAGTATGGTGCAATCTTCACCAAGAATATTATACAGAGTTTTTCCTACTCCAGGTATGTTAAGTCCTTCCCTTCTTTCTTATTGGTATGATCTAAGTTATATAGAAGAAACGAGCAAATACACAGTTTTCATAAACGACTCTATTTATAGAAATACTAAGGGTCTATGTGTTCTTGATTCCCCATGTCACATATTATTATATCTTCTGTTCATGGGTCTCAAAATAATATGTAGTTGAAAAAGTTTATCCGGAAGTAATATTCAGATTATTACATATTTTCATGCATTTCATTTATTTATATATGTACATTGACCCATGACCATAAGTCGTTATACACGCGTATATATATATATATATATATATATATATATATATATATATATATGTATGCATGTATGTATATGGGATATGAGAAAAAGGTTACGGCGTTATATACGCACCACCACCTGATCAGTTGGTATATGTTGATGATGTTGCCCACAGTGGCCGAGATGATATGATGGGATGCCCTCAGTGGCTTGATGATGTTATGTAAACCTATACCCATGCATGACATGACATTTATATGCACATGCATAACATTATAATTATTTCAGAATTTACAAAGTTA
Source organism: Nicotiana sylvestris (assembly GCF_000393655.2). Taxonomy (NCBI): domain Eukaryota; kingdom Viridiplantae; phylum Streptophyta; class Magnoliopsida; order Solanales; family Solanaceae; genus Nicotiana; species Nicotiana sylvestris. Next base: position 133,519,902 of record NC_091064.1, on the reverse strand, counting down.
TTCAAATTTACATATGGATTTCTTTATTCCATGTTTCATTTATGCCTTTTACGTATAGATTTTCATGCCTTACATACTCATTACATTTTTCGTACTGATGTCCTATTTTACGGGGTCTGCATTTCATGCCTGCAGGTGTAGGTAGGCAAGCTGACGGCCCCCCTTCTTAGGATACCTGATCAGCGAAAGTTGGCGTGATCTACTTGATCTAGAGCTGCTTTTAATTTTGGTACGATATGTTTGTATATATATATATATATATATATATATATATATATATATATATGGGTATGACATGGCTCAGTCCCATTTTTGTACAGTTGTATTTCTATTAGAGGTCTGTAGACAGTATGTCTAGCTGGATAGTTTGTGGCCTTCTCGGCTTCCAGTTTTGAGGTACATAGTTGTCTATAGCAGCTTTGTCGACTCGCCCAACATATGTTGCACGTATATGTACGTATGCCTTTTTGGGCAGGTTTCCTTCATATATATTATTCTCTAAATTCAGCAGATGTTATTCAAGTTTATATCTTAGACACATGCTTAGGTTTGTTTGACAGGTAGGACTCGGGCACTCGTCCCATCGGTTTGGGTCGTGACAAAAGTGATATTAAAGTGGTTATGTCCTAGGGTTATCTATAGACCGTGTCTAGTAGAGTCTTGTTTATGGGTGTGTTGTGCACCACACTTATAAATAGGAGGCTACAGGATATATAATATGTTATCCTCTCTTTTTGTCTTAGATCGTGCGATATAAGAATTCATGTTCCTAACGATATATTATATTTTTAGTGATGCCTCCAATGACAACAACAGTCAAAAAGGGAAAGTCCATGGCTGGTGAGACTACTAGTCGAGCGCCACAAGTTACTAGGGCTCGGGTAGAGTCTAATAGTGAGATTCCATCTCAGACTTCACATACCCCGCCCTTTCTAGAAGAGTTTCAAGGGGCACCTGCTCCAGCGCCCGCCCCTGTACGTCAAAATCCTCAGCCAGATGCACCGGGTCAGGAGATGAGAGATGTTATTCAGTTATTGACTCGATTAGTAGCTACACATGCTCGGCGTCAAGAAGTAGGTATTGGTTATGCTGATAGGTTTGTCAGTGTGAGGGTTCGTGACTTTATTAATTTAAACCCTCCGATATTCACTAGGGGAGATCCAAACGAGGACCATCAAGTATTTATTTATAGGATGTAGAGGATGTTAAGGGTAATGAAGGCCACTGCGACTGAGTCGGTTGAGATAGCTTCCTATAGGCTCTGAGATGTTGCAATTAATTGGTATGAGTCTTGGTAATTGTCCAGAGGTGAGGATACCCCTCCAGAAGTATGGCAGGAGCTTACAGAAGCTTTGCTTCATCATTATCTACCACCAGAGCTTAGAGGAGCTAGAAATGATAAGTTTTTGGCCCTTCAGTAGGGTAACATGAGTGTTCGGGAGTATAGTCTTCACTTTGATTCATGAGCTAGGTATGATCCCACTATTGTATCTAAGATGGAGGACTGGATTCACCAGTTCGTGATGGGATTAGAGCCTCACTTGCTTAATGATTTTTTGTCGGTCTCATTTCAGCCAGACATGGATATTTCTCGTATTCAGGCATACGCTCAGGGTGTATAGGAGAGTAAGTAGAAACAGAAGGTCGATCATGAGCATGATAGGGCCCAGAATAAGAGAGCAAGGTCTTGGGTCCTTCTAGTGAGTTTCGAGGTGGTCAGAGGCAACAGTACCGAGGTATCCATCCCATCAATCGGCTAGAGCGCCCCCTCAGTTTGACGGTAAGAGATTCGATCTTTCCACATATTCAGGGTCTAGTAAGAATTTTAGGGCCTCAGGTTCTCAGTATAGGGGTGAGTCAAGTTAGATGAGGCCGCACTTGCCACGATGTGCTCAAAGTGGTAAGCAGCATATCGGGCAGTGTCGTATGGGATTAGGTGTGTGTTATACTTGTGGTTATTCGGGCCACGTTATGATGGATTGTCCAATGAGATATGATGCAAGTGTAGCTCAGCCAGCAGGATCTGTAGCTGGTTTGTCATCATCAGTACGCCCCCTAGGCAAGGTCCACAAGTAGTCGTGGTAGAGGCAAAGGCAGAGCATCTAGCTCGAGCAGTCCTCAGAACCGCATTTATGCATTGGCAGGACGACAGGACCAGGAGTCATCGCCTGATGTTGTTATAGGTATATTATCAGTCTCCTCATACGATGTATATATAGTGATTGACCCAGGTTCCACCTTATCATACGTTAATCCGTTAGTTGCTAGTAAGTTTGGAATAAAACCTGAATTGGTTAAACCTATTGAGGTGTCTACACCTGTTAGGAACTCAGTGATAGTTAAGTAAGTATATAGGGGTTGCATAATAGTAGTTCATAATCGATCTACCATAGCGGACCTAATCGAGTTAGATATGGCAGAATTTGATGTTATAATGGGTATGGATTGGTTGGCTTCTTGCCATGCCAACATTGATTATAGATCAAAGATAGTCCGATTTCAATTTCCAATGGAGCTCGTTTGGGAGTGGAAAAGTAATACGGCATCACCGAGAGAAAAATTTATTTCCTATCTCAAGGCAAGGAAGATGATTAGAAAGGGTTGTATTTATCACTTAGTTCTGATTTAGGATGTGGAAGTAGAGTCGCCAACCATACAGTTCATCCCTGTGGTTAATGAGTTTTCTAATGTTTTTCCCAATGAGCTTTCGGGCCTTCCGCCTGAGTGAGAAATTGAGTTTGCTATTAACCTACTACCAGATACTCATCCAACATCTATTCCTACCTATAGAATGGCCCCCGCAAAGCTAAAAGAGTTGAAAGAACAACTAAAGGACTTGCTTGAAAAAGGCTTTATCAGACCTAGTACATCACTGTGGAGAGCACCTGTGTTATTTGTGAGGAAGAAAGATGGTCCCTTAAGGATGTGTATTGATTATAGACAGTTGAATAAGGTGACTATCAAGAATAAGTACCCGCTCCCGATGATTGGTGATTTATTTGATCATTTGCAAGGTGCCAAGTGTTTTTCAAATATAGACTTGAGGTCCGGGTACCATCAGGTAAGGGTTAAGGAGGAAGATATTCTGAAAACAACATTTAGGACCAGATATGGGCACTTTGAGTTTCGTGTTATGTCGTTCGGTTTGACCAATGCCCCGGCCGTATTCATGGATTTGATGAACCATGTGTTCAGGCCCTTTTTAGATCTGTTCGTAATTATACTTATCGATGATATATTGGTGTATTCTTGTTCAGAGGATGAGCATGCAGATCATTTGCGTACTGTGCTCAGAGTTCTACAAAAAGGGAAGTTGTACGCAAAATTCTCTAAATATGAATTTTGTAGCTTTCCTTTGACATATCATTACGGGTAAAGGCATCCGGGCGGATACACAAAAGATTGAGGCAGTAAAAACTTGGCCTAGACCCACAACACCGACGAAGGTTCGTGGCTTTCTCGGTTTGGTAGGTTATTACAGGAGATTTGTAGAGGGATTTTCTTCCCTTACAGCACCTTTGACAGAGTTGACCCAGAAGGGAGCAAAGTTTCAATTGACTGATGCTCGCGAACGGAGTTTCCAGGCATTAAAGGACATATTAACTTCAGCACTGGTTCTAATGCTCCCAAAAGGGACCAATGGTTATGTTATCTATTGTGACGCTTCAGTCGTTAGATTGGGTTGTGTGCTGATGCAGTATGGTAAGGTTGTAGCTTATGCTTCTAGATATGTAAGAAAGCACGAGAAGAACTACCCGACCCATGATTTAGAGTTAGCCGTGGTAATTCATGCACTTGTATGGCATTCATGTTGATATCTTTGCGGATCATAAGAGCCTCGAGTACATCTTCAAGCAAAAGGAATTGAATCTACGTCAAATGAGATGGTTGGAGCTACTTAAAGACTATGACGTTGTTATTTTATACCATCGGGGAAAGGTGAACGTAGTAGCCGACGCCCTCAACCGTAGATCTATGGGTAGCCTGTCATATTTATAGCCAGAAAAGAGGGGAATAGCCCATGAGGTTCATCAGCTAGCTAGTCTTGGAGTTTAGTTACTGGACTCAGGTGATATTGGAATTACTATTCTGGATACGACAACATCCTCCTTAGTAACTAAAGTAAAGGAATGCCAGTACGAGGATTCTATGTTAGTTTATTATAGGGATACCACTCCTAAGAAGAAGAAGGAACCTTTTGAAATTACAGAAGATGGGGTCCTCAGATATCGAGGGCGATTATGTGTGCCTAATGTTGCAAGGCTACGTCAGCTATGGGAGAAACTCACTAGTCTCCTTATTCAATGCATCCCAGAGTGACAAAGATGTATCAGGATATCAGGGAAGTACATTGGTGGGACAAAATGAAAAAGGATATAGCAGAGTTTGTTGTTTAGTGTTTTGATGGTCAGCATGTTACGATTGAGCATCAAAAACCCAGTAGATTATTGCAGTCTATGGAGATTCCGACTTGGAAATGGGAAATAATCATTATGGATTTCATCGTAGGCTTACCTCATACCTAGCGTAAGTTCGATTCAATATGGGTGATTGTTGATTAAAGTGAGCCCATTTTCTGCCTGTTAGGACTACATATTCCTCAGAGTATTATGCAAGGCTTTATATTGTCATGCCCCGAACCTGGGGAGGCGTGGCTGCCACCCAGTGTCGCACTGGCCCGAGCGAACCACTCTACAGCATTTTTTTCTGTAACTACCATGGGCCAACATGGCCACAACTTGTAATGTACAACTGTAAGTGGAAAAACACTATATTACATAATCATTTTTCTTAAAACATGAATACATATGGGCCGTTAAGGCTTCTGACATTCTGTACAAATGAACCTACGTCTACAAAGCCTCTAAGATTTATTAACATCAAATGGGATAGGGTACCGGCCTACCATAAGTCTGTAGCAAAATTCTGACACGATGACTCATAGACTCGACTGCACTCCGAATGAGGTGGAGCCTTACCGATCCTTCGCTGAATGCCAATCTTGTCTACTATGAGGGCTAGTCAAAATGATTATCTGTACCTGCAGGCATGAATGCATTGTCCCCAACAAAAGGACGTCAGTACAAATAATGTACTGAGTATTTAAGCCACATAAATAAGTACATAAAAGACATGAAAGAAATATAGAGTAAATGATTCAACCTGTAAGTCTAGATAATTCTATAAATCATAAAATACTTATAGTGTCATGCATATGCATATGAATGTTGTTGATACCCAATTTTTTTCTATATTTTTTATATGCATAAATACCCTTCAAAATAGCATATATATGCATATATAAGCATGCACAAGGTTGTTATAATTTTCCCCTAATTTTGAAGATTTTAAATTGATTTATTTCCTCCCTTTTACTCATAAAATCCCTAATAATTATCTCTCACATTATTGTTGGGGTTATTTAGTCATTTAATTCTATATTCATGCCAAAATATGATTAAAATATTTTTTGTACATTTTTATAATTGCATTTTGTATTTTTAAAGCTAGATTGCATATAATTGCAATATTAGCCTTATTAATGTATAATTACATTTATATGCGTAAAATTTATCTTCTATATTTTTAAAATGTTAAATATCTATTTTAAATCATTATAGTAAACCAAATTATTTTTCAGAAATTATTTATTATTTATTATAAATTATATAGGGATAAATTAGCTATTTAAAACATAACCAGATTTGCATTTCAATTTTAGCCCATTTTTAACCCAACCCCAGCCCAATTCCTAATCAGATTACCCAAACCAGGCCCTAATTACCCCTATCCGACCCAAAACCTATTAAATCCTGGTCGTTGACCCCCATTCTTTCATACCTTTTTTATTCCAGACGACCCCTCAATCCTAAATCATTTTCCAAATCTGCCACCTCTGTATTCTCTCATCTCCTCTCCTCTCTCAATAACTCCCTCAAAACCTAGCCCTTCAACCGCCGACCTCTCTTCTTCGGTCTTCTCCGGTGATCTCCCATCAACTCCTAGGCCTCCAATGGCTCATCTAATGTCATGCTTGCCTTCTCTAAGGTCTTCAAGGGCCCAGGGCCACATCGATTTGCATCTAGGGTTCATCATTTGTCTGTTCTTGGTTACTCTGGTGCGATTCCGAGCAAAATCACATTGTATTTGTCACGATCCTTGGGATTCTAGACAGGTTCTTTCATCTCTATATGAATTTCTTCTGAAACTCTAATTTCTTCTAGTATCTCTTACATCTATACAGATCTAGTACGATTCGAGTTGGTTTCTTTAGTATTTTACACTGTTTTAGGAACTCTTTTACAAGAATCATTGATTTCAAAGTGTTTTCACCTTCTTCTAAAATTAGGGTTTCAGAACTTCTTTTAAAAAACTATGTTTAAATTGATTCTTTATGTATAAACTTCTATTTCTTGCATATTTCGACTGATTCTATGATTTTACTATCTTTTCAACTCGCCTATGTTGAAAGACCTAATTTTCTAGATTTCTTCGTTTGGTTTTGTGTATTAGTATGACTGCTCGTTTCTTTTTTATGTTTTTATGACTATCTTGCCTTGGATAAGTTCTTACTGAGTTTTTAGCCTAACTTATATCACCTCTTTCTGTTTGTGTTCATCTTGACTTGTCAAGACTTGCCTCTTTGCTTGTTGTGTTTGGTTACTCCTGTCTTACTCTTTTTATATGCTAAAACTCTCTCTTTGATTGACTCAGAACTCCTTGTTTCTTGGCTTGATTTGAAAATCTTTCATTTAGACTTTCGATTCTCCTATTTTAGACTTGTTTATTTGCTTATTCATGGGAATCCATGTTACTCTCCTTAAATCAGTAATTTCGAATCCTTGATTCCATGATTTACTATATGCTGATTTTCGATTATTTCCATATTCTTCAACTTTATTTTGTTTTCTTACCTTATTTGGTTAACTGAGTATTTTACTGATTCTTCATTAGTTGTTTCCTTAATTAAACCCCTATGTACCTACCCCTAATTGTCTATTTTATACCTTATGCTATACTTGATTTCTTTCATTAATCATTTCTGCCTATTACTGTTGGTCGATTACCCCTTAATTAAATGAGTACTTGTATTGATTTGATTTTGATTAGTATTTGGTTCTATAATTACTATGATACTATGATTCTTGCCTTATTTCTATCTAATTTCAAACCACTATATATATATATACACTCTCTCATTAACACAGACACACGAACATTTGATTCAAAACTCTCTCTGGCCCAAAAACTCTCTTCTGGTCTCTTTTCTCTACTTACTTGCTATTGTTGAAGTCAGCCAGCTGCAAGCCAAGGCTGATTAGTCTACTCTCTTGCTCCTCACTTTGTGTTTACTACCTTTTTTACTAGTATATTTTGACTTCAATACAAGTTCCAAAAACAATATGGTCTTTTTATTACTTCAATTTATCCTGTTCCTAGTCTGCTTTTACTTATGGTTTTGCTGTGAAACTTGTAGCTCATATGTTTACATTATTAGCATGTTATGTACTCCCCATCCTTAGGATTAGTATGAACATATTACCCTCTATATGCCTGATCAGTTGTTTCTGAGCATGTCGGTACCAATTCCAAAGACCTCTGCCTGTTATGAGTTTATCATCATGTGCTCCATGTATCCCCAATTCCTATCATCCTTGTGTGTAGGTTTATTCCTTCTGTTTGGTTCTGTGTTCTTTAAGTATTGCTGAGGTTGTTTTGGGTTCCATTTTGATTTGTTGTTGTCTAATCATGCAATTATCTCTTTTCAAAGTTATTTTACTGCATAACTCCCTCTTTTACTCCACAAAGCTATATCAAGCAAACATTTTTTTAATATTATTTTCCCTCTAAAACCTTTCAAACTGTATCAAGCACTCTCACTCTACTCCTAAGTCACTAGGTTCTGCCCCCTCCAGTATGTGTACTGTCTTGGGATCCTCTTGAGAACCCTCTGAACTCTGGCATACTGAGGCTGGCCCTTCCACACTGCACTTATTCAATTTGGTTACCAAGTCTATGTGTAAGCACTGCCCTGGATCCTGGATATCCTTAGGGAACTTTGAGGCAACTAGACTATGACATTGTCTATGGAATTTGGGCATTTGAGGCTATTGGAGGCTTTGGAAATCTGGGCCTATTTGTAGGCTCCCTATAGAATAACTTGTTATTTTCTTATCTACTTATGTAATTCATTCATAAGGTATGTAATAATTTGTAAACGAGTATTGGGGTAACTAGTAAAAAGTGCGGGTAGTTACATGTTTATGGGGTAATACGGGTAGAAACCATGCCTATAGGAATTTTATACCTTGTTATGCTTGTATTACCATGTTATAAATCATGTTTATAGGTCTCAAGTGGTTCCGATAATTGAAATCATGTTTATAAGTCTTAAAATCAACTTCACAAGTAGATGTAATGCCTATAGGATATAATCCAATCCAACTATTGTTATAACAAGTGTTTACATGTGTTTTTCATTTGTCATCATGCCTCCAAGTTTCTAGAATCAGTATTATACAACTAGATATCATGCCTATAGGGAACAACACCAGAAATTGTGCCTATAGATCTAAACTAGTTTAGTTTAAATCAATCAATCTGGTTAATGATTAGTTCACTTCGAAACTGGTTTAATTAATTGTCTATTTTCCCTAAAATAAGTTCTTTCAAAAATTGTCTTAATCTATCATTAGACAGCTTGCCTATAGGGATTCAGTAGTCTGTTTTAAAAAACCTGCCTTGTTTTATTATATTAAAGGTAGTTATCAGTATTCCGCGTATAGGCAAGCCTATAGGGCGTTTTCGAAATCTTGCAATTCTGAAACTATTTCTGTCACTTGATATTGTTCTGACTTAACAGGTTTAATAAATAAGTAGGCAAACTGATAGGGCCATTACTTCTGAGTTTATAAAATAAACTCCATGTGTTCTGTGTCTTGATATTCACTTAGACATCATGCCCTAGGATACTGTTTAACAAAAGGCCCTTATTTGTTCTTGAGTCGTGCTGCTTATGTGTATTATTTGAGGAGGTAAACTTGAGCCTTAATTGCTCCCTTTTATCTTATATGCTAAGATCCTAATTGTTCTTGCCTTTCGCCTTAGTATCTTCACATTTGAAACCTTAGAGGTCTGTCTAGAACCACCTATAGGTAGAGGTCCTAAATCCCTCCAGGACCATTAAGAAGGGACGTGTAACAATACGCAATATAGATTGTTGACCAACACTCGCTTTTATGACCACTAAGGGGTGGGAAGGGTAGATATGGGATATGATGATTACACACTAATGTCACGTGTAGCCCCTCATTGAGGAGCGTTTACCGGACATTGTGTGGGGTGATCCTATAGGCTAACCAACCTAGGACTCCCCCTTTTCCAAAATTCCATTTGTTTAAACTTTGTTTTAAACAACTTTTTCAAAACCTTTGTCTTATTATTTGAAGTTATACAACGTCCAACGTGCTTTACTTGTAAATTATTTGATTCGACTATTTATTTATTAATGGACTAATTCGTGAATATATGTTCGGCAGGGACCCACAATTGTGGACCAAGAATCACACGTATAACTCCCAACCATCCCACTTCCAATCACCACCAGCTCGCCAAATCTAACCAATACCAAGACCCAACTTTGACCGAAAGCCACCCAGATAGTACACGGCCTTTGCTAAACCCATCGACCAACTGTATGAAAGGTTAAAATCTGCAGGTTATATCACCCCTATTCCTGTTGTGGCATCAGAAAATCCATCTCAATGGGTCAATTCGAACAAAACTTGTGTGTACCATTCCGGTATAACAGGACACACCACTGCTGAGTGCCGAACATTGAAGGATAAAATCCAGACGTTGATTGACAATAAGGTCATACAAGCAAAGGAAGCCATACCTAACGTCCGCAATAATCCTCTCCCTAATCACAGAGGTAATGGTGTACATGTGATATAGACAAATGAAGAATGGGACCTTGAGGGGTCGATCGGTCTTATTCCAAAAGGCGATGACTTTAAGGTTGCAGTCACACTTACTCTTATTGTGGTTCAGACTCAGGCACCAATCGATGTTGAGGTAATTGCATCAGTTTCATTCGAGGTAGAAGTGGCTCTGCCCGCAATCACCACCGCTCCATTTGAAGTAGAAGTGGTCACACCTTTTACTGTGACAGTATCAACCACACCCCCATTTAACTCAACAACAATACCCCGAGATTATGTTGTCGAGGCTCGGTGAAAAGGGAAGGCTAAGATATAGGAATCCGATGCCGCACAAGGAATGACTAGAACCGGAAAAGTCTATACACCTGAACACCTGGGAGGTTCAAGTAAGGAGGCCATTTCTAGACAGCCTATCATTGAGACTGGGCCATATGACCTATGGAGGAAAGTATAAGAAAAGGAATATTCTGTTGTTGACCTTCTGAACAAAGTCCCTGCTCAAATATCTATCCTGCCACTATTACAGAATTCAGAGGAACACAAGAACACTTTGATGAAAGTACTGAGCGAGGCTTGTGTACCCAATAACCTCACTAGTGGAAAAATGGCCAACATGGTTGGGCAAGTGCTGGAGAGCCATAAGATTATCTTCCACAAAGATGAGCTACCGCCCGAGGGTTTGAATCACAATCGAGCATTGTATATCATAGTACAATTTGAAGACAAGTTCATTCCCAGGGTCCTGGTTGATGGAGGTTTGAGCCTAAATATTTGTCCATTGGACACACTGAAAAGGTTGAACAAAGGTTTCCATGAGATACAGGTTGGAAGCATGAATATGAAGGCTTTCGATGGGTCCTAGAGGGCCACGATTAGGGAAATTAATCTTTGCTTGCAGATGGGGCCAACTTGGTTCGATGTTGAATTTCAAGTGCTTGACATACCAGCCTCATATAATCTTCTGTTGGGTCAACCATGGATCCATGCTGCTAGAGTCGTGCCTTCCATACTACATCAAGCCATGAAATTTGAATGGAACCGTCAGGAGGTGATCATCCGTGGAGATGGGAGTAAAACCATCTACACTAGTCAAACCATCCCGTCCATTAGACATAGAAGAAGGCTATCAAAGGAAACCTATCATCACATTGAACGGGTCAATGCCGTCGAGAATGATAAGTGGTGGAGTAACAAAATAGAAAACATACTAGCATGGTCTGGATATGAACCTAGCAAAAGGTTGGGAAAGAACCTCCAAGGCATCACCAAACCAATACAGCTAAAAAATCGTGGTACCACCTTTGGGCTCAGATACCAGTATTCATGGCAAGAGTACAATGACTGGTCGCCTCCATGGCATGGACCGTATTATCCTCTTGAGAAATCAGTGCCATGTCTGGAACAAGCTTTTCATCAAGCTGACACAATATGGGGAACTGCAGAGGAAGAAGCACTGGCTGGGTTGAAGAATTTATTCTTGGACGACGAAAACATGGATTGTAGTGCCATAACAAATGAGGAAGAGGAAGAAGGCCTCACTATTCATACTGTGAAGAAGGGAGCTGTTCTTAGAAACTGGACCGTCACACCATTCCGAGCCTGTCGAGTCCCTAGGTAGCTTGGAAGAATTTACTTCTATAGCCATTCTAGGCATTTAAGATTTCATGTAGTTTCGTTTAAGCTTTACTTGTTTCAAAATAAATGCTCGATTCATTGAGTCGTGCTTTGTCTGGACATTTTTTTAGGTTTTAATCAAATGCATTTGATCTTTATTATTCACTATTATCTTTACATTTTTTCATTCCACAGCGTTATTATTACTTTTCTTGATGAACCAATGACTGTGACATGTAATGAGGAAATGCAACATGAGAATAGTGATTTATAGGAAGAAGATGAGATGCCCGAGGAAATTGTCAGGGAGTTTGAAATTTTTTAAAATAAGCCTAAGTCCAGTCTGGACAAGATCGAACCAGTAAATATGGGAGACGCCAGGACCGTCAAGGAGACCCGCATCAACATTCACTTGTCACCAATAGAGAAGGAAGAGTACAGTTGTTTCCTAACAGAAAATGAGGACATTTTTGCTTGGTTATATGATGACATAACAGGTTTGAGCACGTCCATAGTGACTCACAAGTTGCCTACTAATCCTTTGTGTCCTCCAGTAAAAAAGAAACTCCGAAAGTTCAAGTTGGACATGAGCGTAAAAAACAAGGAGGAAGTTACCAAACAGATCAAAGCAAAAGTTCTCTAGGTGGTTGAATATCCAACCTAGTTAGCTAACATTGTGCCTGTTTTAAAGAAGGACGGGAAGGTTATAGTGTGTGTTGACTATCGGGATTTAAACAGAGCAGTCTCAAGGACAACTTCCCACTGCCGAATATACACATCCTGATTGATAATTGCGCCAAACATGAACTCCAATCCTTTGTAGATTGCTTCGTGGGTTATCATCAGATTTGGATGGATGAAGAAGATGCATAGAAGACAGCTTTTATTACACCATGGGTTGTATACTGTTACAAGATGATGCCATTTGGTTTGAGGAGTACTGGGGCCACTTACATGAGAGCCATGATAGCCATCTTCCATGATATGATACACAAGGAAATAGAAGTATATTTGGACGACGTCATTATAAAATCTAAGAGGGTGCAGATCATATCGCGGACTTGAGAATGTTCTTTGACTGGCTCAGGAGGTACAATTTGGAATTGAACCCTGCAAAGGGTGCATGCGGGGTTCCCGCGGAAAAGTTACTGGGATTCATCATCAGTCGTCGAGGGATCGAACTAGATCCATCTAAAGTCAAGGCTATTTATGAATTACCACCACCTAAGAGCAAAAAGGATGTGATGAGCTTCCTAGGTCGTCTCAACTATGTCAGTTGCTCCATAGCACAGTCCACAGTCATATGTGAACCCATCTTTAAGATGCTAATAAAGGACGGTCTTTTCTACTTTATCTATCGGTATTGGATGGGGCCTTCAGATGTGTTTTGGGAAAACATGACGAGACAGGAAGAAAGGAGCAGGCCATATACTACTTGACTAAGAAGTTCAGATCTTATGAAGCACGATATTCTCTGCTTGAACGCACTTGCTGTGCTTTGACCTGGAAAACCCAGAAATTAAGGCATTACTTCTGTGCCTACACTGCACACCTCATATCCAGGATGGATCCTCTGAAGTACATATTTCAGAAATCCATGCCTACTAGAAAGTTGGCTAAATGGCAGATACTGCTAAGTGAGTTCGATATTGTCTGTGTAACTCAAAACGAGGTCAAGGGACAAGCATTGGCATATTACCTTGCTGAAAATCCGATGTGAGGAGAATACAAACCCTTGAAAACGTATTTTCCTGATTAAGAAGTATCATTCGTAGGAGAAGACATTACAGAAGCATATGACAGTTGGAGGATGTTCTTTGACGGAGCCGCAAATTTCAAATGAGTGGGCATTGGAGCAGTTTTGGTATCATAAACGGGTCAACACTATCTGGTATCTACTAAACTCAGATTTCCTTGCACCAACAACATGGAAAAATATGAAGCCTGCATACTAGATCTCAACATGGCAGTCGACACGAACGTTCATGAGTTGCTGGGGATCGGTGATTCAGATTTTCTTGTGCACTATGTACAAGGAGATTGACCCACCAAGAATTCCAAGATATTGTCATATCTGCATCAAGATTCCAGAAAATGCGATTATGCGGTCGAGAATACGGTCGCATATCAGGTATGCTGACCGCATAATCGCCGCAACGTGAATCAGTGTGTTGGTCGAATTTGAGGTTAAATATGCGATCGCATAACCGATATGTGGACTGCATAGTCGTCGCATATTTCCCTTGGGATCTTTGTGAGGGGCAGTTCTGCGGTGCATTATGCGCCCGCAGAACGAGTATGTGGACCACATTTTTGCCGTATACCTAGGCAGTGTGTTCAAATGTTGGGAGCACTTTTGCAGTCCATTCTGCGGACCGCATTTCCACTCTGCGATCGCAGACCTGACTCGGGGCTCCAATTTTCTAAATTTTAAACCTGATCCCTTCTTCAATAAAACACCCCAACCCCTTATTTTAACATATTTTCTTAACAAAACTAGAGAGAGGGAAGAGAGAATTCTTGAGAGATAAAGTCCTACCTTCATCAATTTGATTCTTCAAAGTCACTCGGGCCGGGGAATTTCAAGTAATTGTTTTCATCTCCGTTCTTGCAGGTAAAATCCCCAACCCTTTTTCATTGTTTTCAGATTTAAACAAAAAGGGGGATTCTCATGCGCTAATTCTTGAAAATGGAAGTTGAGATACACATGCATGTCCTTTAAAACCTAGAATCTAGTAAGAGGAATTGGGTAGAACTAAAGATTTGCAAAAGAGGGGTTGGAAACCTAAGTAAGTTCGGGATGAGTTTGTGAACTTTAATTCTAAGTTATATGTGTTAACTTGTGAACTAGATTGACGGTACTAGGTTGTTGGTGAATTGAAAGTAGAAGTTAAAAAGGGAATTCGACTCCAGGTATGTATGGCTAAATTTAACCTTTGTAAAGTTACCTTGTTGGTGTACGGGTAATTGGTATGTGTTACTTATGTGGACTATTTGTGAAATTCTTGTAATTAATGTGCCTTGAACGTTGTTGGTTAAGTTTTTCGTTATAGTGGTGTGAGTAAAATGGCAGTAACACAAGTGCGTATGGGTATGAATGTGTTACGTGGTAAGAGCTGTGGAACAAACAATGGAAAGAAATCGTAATTGATACAATTGAAACAACTGTGGCAATATCATACGTGACTTGTTGTGGCCAATTATCGTTGTGACTTGAATTGTGTACGGGTTATTGTATATGTTGGAATTGGTATTGATGTTTATGAACACTCTTTGTGAATTGTTGTTGTTGTTGTTGTTGTGTGTGAAATATGATTGTCCGGTGGGATCTGGTTGCGCACCGCAACACGAAGTAATAAAGTGTAGGTTGTGGTGATAAGGGTGGCCGAGGTAATAAGGGTGGAAAAGTGATCGAAATCACTATTGAAATAAAAATATGTGAAAGTTGTGAAATCATTGATGTGATGAAATAATGTTGAAAGGGGAAAAGGAGAGATTGTGGAGTTTGTTTGGCTTTGGTTGTTCCTTTCATGTGCATTTGATTGTTGATTCTATTACTGTTTGTTATCTGTGTATTTCTTGATTTTACTTGGGGTAAAGTTTGTTCATACATACCAGTACAATTCAAATGTACTGACGTTCCTTTTGCCAGGGGCGCTACATTCGTGTTATGATTGTAGGTGGTTCCATAACAGGTACTCCAGCCCACCGACAGTAGCACTCCTTCACCTCCCGTCAGCTGAATTGGTGAGCCCCTTTCCTCTCGGGGCCCTGCGTGGCTCATGCCGCTTATCCTCCCGAAAATTTTATTTTGGTATTTGCATTAGGTATAGCCGAAGCCTTATTACCGGCAAGTATTATAACACTCTTATGTAATCTCTAGAGGCTCCGTAGACAGGAAATGTGGGTTATGTACTTATGTATTTTGGACAGTATAACTTGTAAACCATGCTAAGTAACTATGTATGCTATGTAAATCTCGTAAGAATGTGTTTAAATTTATAAATGGCTATTTCACTTGTTTAATGGGTAATGGAAACGCAGGGTATCACGTGGAATAGGAAAGGCACCCAGGTCCGCTTGGCTGGGGGCTACCCAGTCGAGCGCCGGTCGCGCCCCTCGGTTTTTGGGGCGTGACAATTGGCCACTTTTTCATCCATGATACAACATCTAGATAAGAACTACATTGATCCCATTCCGTTGAGGATCCATAATCAGCCAGCATATTGTGCTCATGTCGAGGAAGAAGCAGATGGAAAGCCTTGGTTCCATGACATCATAGAATACTTATCCAAAGGAGAATACCCGGAGCATCCAAAACACACTTAGAAGCGCACACTCCAGAGAATGTCAAATCACTTCTTCCACAGCAGAGGAAACTTGTACAAAAGAACTCCTGATTTGGGTTTACTATGATGTGTTGACGCAAAGGAAGCGTCTAAGTTACTTGAGGATGTACATGCCAGGACCTGTGGCCCATACATGAATGGTATTCTTGGCAAAGAAGATACTCAAAGCTGGTTATTTTTTGATGACCATGGAGACAGATTGCATCCAATATGTCCGCAAATGTTTTCAATGTCAAGTGCAGGCCGACATGATAAAAGTGCCGCCAAATGAGCTCAATGCAACAAGCTCACCTTAGCCATTTGCTGCATGGGGAATGGATGTTATTGGTCCGATCGAGCCCACTGCTTCAAACGGACACAGGTTTATTCTTGTAGCCATTGATTACTTCACAAAATGGGTAGAGGTTATATCTTACAAAGCTGTGACCAAGAAACTCATCGTAGACTTTGTCAAAAATCGAATTGTTTGCCGATTCGGTGTTCCCGAATCCATTGTCACTGATAATGTCACAAATCTCAACAGTAATCTGATGAAAGCTATGTGTGAAACTTTTAAAATCAAGCACAAGAATTCCACAGCCTACAGACCTCATATGAATGAAACCATAGAAGCCGCCAACAAAAACATTAAAAAGATACTAAGGAAAATGGTAGAAAACCACAAAAAGTGTCATGAAAAGTTGCCCTTCGCTTTGTTGGGATACCTCACCATAGTTCGCAAATCAATCGGGGCAACTCCCTATATGTTGGTTTATGGTACTGAAGCTGTCAACCCAGCCGAGGTGGAGATTCCTTCTCTAAGAATCATACAGGAAGCTGAACTCAGCGATGCATAGTGGATAAGGAGCCGCTATGAACAATTGGCCCTTATAGACGGAAAGAGGATGAACGCAGTGTGTCACAACCAACTTTATTAGAACAGAATGTCAAGAGCTTTCAACAAAAGGGTCAAATCAAGGCAATTTGCATCGGGTCAGTTGGTGCCGAAGAAGATCTTCTCACATCAAGATGAAGCCAAAGGGAAATTCTCTCCCAACTGGCAAGGTCCGTACATGGTCCACAGGGTGGTGACAGGAGTAGCACTCATACTTGCAGAAATGGATGGAGAAATCTAGCCAAAATCAATCAATTCAGACGCAATTAAGAGATATTATGCTTAGATATTTTACATTTCCTTACTTGATGTAATTGAACTACGCTTGAACTGATTCCCATTTAAGAGGGGATACGTAAGCAGCCTTATGGGTTTGGTCATATCATATTATAATTTTCATTTCCCTCAAGAGCAGAAACTGGGGAAGAATTTTGAGGAGGGTCCTCAAAATTCCAGAGCAAGTCCAGCCAATGCCAACATGTGTCAGACGGTCAAGAAATTGGAGACAGAATTTTGAGGAGGACCCTCAAAATTCCAATATGAGAGAGCTGCAATGCCTTCGAGACGTGTTACAGTTACTAGTCCATCAAAATTACTCAATATATCAATACGTTTCTAAAATAACTCTTTTTTATCAATAATTGCATATTTTCGAAAACTCTATTTCCATAATAGTCAGGTATTGCCCAGGGGAACTCAAATGGCTTTAAGAACGGAGCAAAGTAAAGCCAGCCGACAGGAGTACGAACCAACCTTTCCCCCACAAAACTTACAATTTTTCTTTGAACGCGGGCACATTCGACGTACCGATAGCATTCGCAAAACATGTATACACAAAGATAATCCACTATCAATCTGGCCATTAGACACTGAATATATTTCCACCTAAGACATATACTACTCTTATTTTCTACTTTCTCTCTACTTGAGGCTAATCCTTGCCTCCATACTTGCATGAGTCTAATCCCTGACTCCACACCGGCATGAAGCTAATCCCTGCCTCCCCATTTGCGTGAGACTAAGCCTTGCCTCCCTACCTCCATGTGGCTAATCCTTGCCTCTCCATTTGCATGAGTCTAATCCTGGACTCCATGAAGCTAATCCTTGCCACTTCATTTGCATGAGTCTAATACTTGACTACATGAGGCTAATCCTTACCTCCCTTCCTGCATGAGTCTAATCCTTGACTACATGAAGTTAATCCTTGCCTCCCAATTTGCATAAGTCTAATCCTTGACTCCATGAGGCTAATCCTTGCATGTCCATTTGCATGAGTCTAATCCTTGACTCCATGAGGATAATCCTTTGTAACAACCCGACCGGTCATTTTGAGCTTTTGCACTTTGCTCGACAGTTCTCGGGCATGACCTGTCCCGTGTGATGTATTATGACTTATGTAAATCATTGATTTTGGTTTTTAGGGTAATCGGAATAAATATGGAAGAATAGTTCTCAATTGAAGCTTGAAATTTAAAAGGTTTGACCAAGATTTGACTTGTTTGTATATGATCTTGGATCAAAATTTTTATGATTTGGTTAGATCTGTTAAGTGATTTGGGACATAGGAGCATGATCTAAATGCATTTTGGAAGTCCATGGAAGGTTTAGGCTTGAATTGGCGAAATTGAGATTTCAACGTTTTCCGGTTGTTAGGAGAGATTTTGTTATAGAGGTCGGAATGGAATTACGGAAGTTGTACTAGTTTCGTTGTGTCATTTGGGATGTGTGTGCAAAATTTCAGGTTATTCGGACGTGGTTTGGTTGAGTTTTGATCAAAAACGTAATTTGGAAGTTCTTGAAATTCTTAGGCTTGAATCCGATGAGAATCGGTGTTTTAATGTTGTTTTGAGCGTTTCAAAGGTTGGAACAAGTTTGAATGGTGTTATGGGATGTGTTGGCATGCTTGGTTGAGGTTACGAGGGCATCAGGTGAGTTTCGGGTGGTCAATCGGACCATTTCATGTTGTGAAAAATTGCAGAATTTTAGGTGTTGGTGTTGCAGGTTTTTGACTTTCGCGTTCGCGATGCATGATCTGCGATAGCGAAGGTGTAATGTCGATGGTCTTTGCATTTGCATTTTCTTTGTCGCATTCACGATGTTGTGATGTTTTGATTTTCCGTGTTCGCGAGGGCTATGTCGCGCTCGCATAGAGGAAGAGGATTAGCTGGGTTCCCCAATGCATTTGTTCTACGCGTTCGCGCAGTAGGGGTCGCGATCGCGAAGTGTTGAGTGTGTTGTGCATCACGTTTGCGAGAGGGGTCTCGCGTTCGCGTAGAAGGAATTTTGGTCAGTGAAGCAGTGTGCTTTGCGAACGCGAAGGATGTGTCGTGTTCGCGATGAAGGAAAATCTGGGCAGACAATTCATATTTTAAAATCGAGGGTTTAAGTCCATTTTCATAAAAACCATTGGAGAGCTCAGGAAAAGGTGGAATTTGAGGAGATTTTCAGTGGATCTATTGGAGTAAGTATTCTTCACTCATATTTGGTTTAATTCCATGATTTGGTCTTGAATTTCACCATTTAATTTTAGAAATTATAGTAAAAATTGGGGGAAAAAATGGAAGAAAAGTTTGAGATTTCTTTTGGGGGTTTGAATGGCCAATTGAGAACGGATTTTGATGAAATTGATATGGGTAGACTCGTGAGTGGACGCGGATTCTATTGATGTGATTTTTATCGGATTCCGAAGCATGGGCCCAGGGGGTCGGGTTTTGGTAATTTCAGGATTTGTGCCCTTTATGGATTGTTTTCGATTGGGCTTCGTTCCCTTAGCATATTTTGACGTCCTCATTCTGATTTTGGATAGATTCGACCCGAGTGGAGGCCGATTCGAGGGGTAAAGGCGTCGTAAGCTAGAGATTTAGCTGGATCGAGGTGAGTAATGATTGTAAATGTTGTCCTGAGGGTATGAAACCCCGGATTGCACATCGTTGTGCTATATTCAGGTGACTAACATGCTAGATGACGAGCGTGGGGTCGGGCACTTTTGGGTATTGTGACTTAGTCCATCTCGAATGACTGTTTTACTACGTATTTAATTGAAAACTATTTACTATCATCGTGTTTTGGGCTGAATGCCATATTTGGGCCTCGTGCCAACTATTTGAGCCCTTCGGGGATTTTTATTGATATTTCCTCATTGTTTGACTTTAAACTGGTACTCAGTCATGCTATATTCTACTGTTTTCAAAACTCAGCCACGTTTACTCTGCTTTAACACTTGAAATGATATTTTAAATCATATTTTGGGTTGAGCGTCATGTTTTACTGTTGCCCGAGTGGCTTATGTGATTTTTGACTGAGTAAGGCCGAGGGCCTGTATTGTGAGGATACATTTGGGTCAGGCTGCATGCCGCAGCAGTGATACACTGATTTTGATTATGAGGACGAGTGCCTAAGATATGTACGCTGTGAAGTGGCTTGTTGATATAAGGCCGAGAGCCTAGGGATGATGCCATGAATGGCTTGGTATTGCGCTTGGACCGTAAGGGGTCCCTCCAGGACTCCGCACACCCCCAGTGAGCGTGGATACCCATTGTGATGTGAGATTGAGCCCGAGGGGCTATTATTGTTCTAAGATGTTTCCCGGGGGCTAGATGTGGTGATACTATGCTCAAGGGGCGTACTTCAATTTGTTTACTTTACCATAATTACCTGTCAATTACTTGTTTACTTGTTGAAAGAGGATTTTTCTTGACTTTCCACTATTTTACTGCTTCCAAATGGTTTAACTACTTCATTATTAAATGCCTTGTGCCTTATGTGTTTTCTTACTTTCAGTTGTTATTTACATGTGTTACTCACTGAGTTGGAGTACTCACTTTACTCCCTATACCCTGTGTGCAGATTCAGGCATAGCTAGTTCCGCTCCCGAGTGCTGATTCCTCCAGCTCTAGGCGAGCTTTTGGAGATTATGAGGTGGCTGTTGACGTCCACAGCCTCGTGTCTCTACTCCTTTATCGCTTCTTTTTCCTTTCAGACAGTTGTACTAGTTGTGGATTTAGCATAAATGTATTATGACTTATAGATACTCATGACTAGTGACACCCTGGTTAGGGATGTGTATGGGTGTTTTTTCGCGTATTTATGTTATCGTTGTTATTTTTGGATTTATTTTATAATGTTTAGATTGTTTCTTAAATGCTTAACTGTTAATAATTGGAAAATGGGAAGTGTCATTTGGCCTTGTCTTCACGGGAGGTGCCATCACGACCGGGTCTGGGTTAGGGTCGTGACAAGTTGGTATCAGAGCCTAGGTTACATAGGTCTTATGATTCATTAGTGGGTATAGTAGAGTCTTGCGGATCGGTACGGAGACGTCTGTATTTATCCTCACAAGGCTGCAAAACTTTTAGCAAAAACTACAAATTCTTGAATTCTTATCGTGCGTCATTGATTCAGCTTGAAAAGTAACTCTTTAAATTCCTTCCACGCGTTCGTATGCGCATAAGCGTTCGGTATCGGATGTGCATCGATGGCTTGTGATTCCCTAATCAAGGGGCGAGATGTAATCTCTGTGTATTGATGTTGGGCCAGTCTAGAGTACTCGAGGCCGGATTTTTGCCTATAGCTTGAACACCGAGGTACTGATTGTGTGAGCACTTGCTTTTGAACTTATATGTTCGGTAGTGTCCCTATTAGTAGAAGTGATGGTTGGGTAGCTACGTGATGAGTATGTTATGTCTGAGAGGTGTGTTCATATGATTTGGAAAGCGTCTGCTGGAGGATAGATGGCTATTAGGTATTTGATTTTCATCTTGATTTGAGGTATAGCCCCGAGTTATGGGTGTGTGAAGAATCTTTTCATGTTTCCTAGTTGGGAGTGAGGTAAATATCATGTTGCGGTATGAGTTCAGACTCAGGAAGACTAAGTGACTGCGTAATATTTAGGACGGTGGAAGGTATACAGAAATGTTAGTTGGAGGCAAAACAGGTGGGTTATCTCCTGCGGAGTGTTCTGAGGTTGTGTGATCCTTATGTGTTTGTTAGAAGATCTCATTTACAAGTGAAATATAAGTGTTGAAATTTATATTTGGGTCGCTTAAGAGAGTGGGCTTGACTGTTGCGAGGATGAATGCGATATTTGCGGAATATTTAAGTACCAGGTGTTCTATGTTTCACGAGCTTATGAAGGATCGAGTTTAAATCTCACTATGGTATTATGGCAGCAATAGAGTATACTCCTTATGAGTTATTGTATGATTTGATCTATGGCTTTGAGCCAAGTGGGGGATTTGCTATTGATTAGTTGATTGTACGGTTATGTGTTATGTTGGTTCTAGTTTGAGGCGTGCTGGTGAACTAGTTATGGTTTACGAAGATTGAGACCGAAAATGGCTCGAGTAAAGGAAAATTTTCGACTAAGGTAAGGTTATATCATGCTTCATAGGTGTGTCACAATCATGGAATGTCTTGAGTTGTTGTTGATAAAGAATGCTCGGTGCATAGAAAAGAAAGTGGCTTGGTTGCGTCAAGGTAAGGTTACATGCTGCAGTGTCAGAGGTTCTAATGAGGCACAGGTTGTTCGGTTCTTTTGATCGGGCTAATTGCGGTTCGAGTAGAGTGGATGACTTTCGGGGATGGTTCTAATGTGCTCAAGATTTTGCAGGTAATAATTGGAGATTTTTAGGTTATATTTTTGGCTAGAAACTAAGGTTTGCATTTGGATGGTGTCAAGATTTGTGGTATTTCTATATCAATTATGGGTTTTTATATATCAGTATCAGGAAGTGAATATAATGGATCGGAATTCATAGGGGTCTCTTCAGGGTAAGTATTTTGAATGTGTTGCTGGTAGGAATATCTAAGAAAGTACTCAGCGGCTTATGAGCCTTAGACGATGTGGTTTCATGCTTAGGTCTCGTGTGGTGAGTCTGGGTTGAGGAATTGCGGTGTGATAGCAAGGAGTGTCAGGTTAAAGGTAAATCAGAAGGAAACCTAGATAGATAGGATAGCTTGGTAGTAAACCGGATCGGTATGGTAAGGATATGATTAGTTCATTGGGTGTGAATGGGGTAATTAGTTTCTACAGGTGTTTCGTGGCAATTCTCTTAGGTTTTAGTGTCCTGCATAGCTTGGTTGAGTTAGAAGGATTCAGTCATGTCAGGTTTGGCTTTGTGCAAAAGGGAGTTGGACAGTTCTGGATGATTTCTACTGCGGTTAAAGATGCGTATTTTCTGCGAGTGTGAGGGGCATGTGATGTGTAGTGATTTTCTTTTGAATGGGATCGATGGAAAGTTCTTGGTTGGTTGGGTACATAGTTACTTGTGGCTCAGAACGGATATGAAGTTCTCATGTTATTCCAGGATGGTATGGTATATGCGGTATGTTGTGGAGGATTGAGATTGCGTGTGTAAGGTTACGGTTCAGATCTGAAAGGAAGGTCACAAAACTCTTAGGCAGCGGGCAGCTTTAGACAATTAGAGAAATGAGCTTCAGATGATTAGGGAAATGATCTTTAGATGATTAAGGAAATGGTATGGCTAATTGGAGGTGATTGACAAGGGCATATATTTTAGAAAAAGGCAATATGATTAAGTTGATGGTACTTCGGTAGTATTGCGACACTCTCTTGTTTGATCGACTGCTTATATTCGAGTTTGCTTAGTGGCACTGAAGAATTTTAGAGTATCTCTTGTGGAATGAGTGGGTATTAGATGTGTGGTATGTAGTCAGATGGCGGAAGGGGGATTGGAAATGGTGATTCGTATGCTATATGGATTTGAAGATGGGAAGCTTTCATAAACAGGTTATGTTGTGGTTGCGGGTTGTGTGTATTGGCACTGTATAATAACTATCGGGGTTTGGAGACCCGAGTGGATCTCTTGCTGCTTGGTATGTTAGATTTTGATGTGATATTGGGTACAGACTGGTTGTCTTCGTGTCGTGTTATTCTAGTCTATTGCGCTAAGGCGACAATGTTGGCTATGCTGGGAATGCCACGGATTGAGTGGCGAAGTTCGACGGATTATGTTCTTAGTAGGGTGGTTTCATATTTCAAAGACCCAGTGGATGGTTGGGAAGGATTGTCTTTCTTATTTGGGCTTTCGTGATGGATGCCAGTGTAGACACTCCTACCATTGATTCAGTTCCGATGGTGAGGGACTTTTCGGATGTGTTTCTGGTTTCTGGGCATGTCGTCGGGAAAGGTTGTTGATTCCGGTATTGATTTGATACCGGGCATCGTATCATATGGCATCGACAGAGTTAAATGGGTTGGAGGAGCAGCTTCAGGGTTCCTTGATCGGGGGCTCGTCAGCAGGACAATGTGGATATGTGTTCTAACTTGAGTCGGCTTGGTTGGCTCCGAGTTGTTTTGTTGAGGGATGTGTTGATTCGATTGTTATTGAGCTTGTTAGTAATATGGGGAGATCTATGAGTTACCTTTCCATGTCGCGAGGCATTGGAATTTGTTGGTTATAGGCACATGTGGTGCGGTGTTATTGGTGTCTCTCAGTGGAATTCGAGCGGGAGGAGTATTGAATATCGCTTGGCGGATGGTGCATCGGTTATGTCCTTTCAAGTTGTGTAATGTTATATCAATTGTTTCTTTGTAGGTATGATGATTTGCTTTGGTTCTAGACATCAAATTGCGTGTGGCTGTCGATTTTGAGCATAGTGACCTGAGGTGTTTCATAGGGACCAGTGTTTGGATAGTGTCGCGCATTGCAGCAAAGTTATCTGGAGGTAAGATCCTTCGGGTTGGATTTGTGTGTTTTGTTTCTGCGAGGTGTGACAGGTTCTGAACATGGTGAGGTGGTACTAGTGAGCTTGCATACAACTCCTTCATTTGAGTCATTTTCATGATTTGAGTATGTTCGGATTGTTGCTTATTGGTGCGCGGATTGCACAAGTTGTGGCTTTAGTCTGTATTGATGTGTCATGTCACCAGAGTAGTCATGTTGGATTAGATGAGATTGTTGGGATCTTTAATGAATACAATCTGATTCGTTTCAGCGTGTTGGGAGGATAATATCGAGGTTCGGCTCAGGGATATATTATGGTCCTTGCCAAAGGAGCAGTGGCTTCATGAATGGTTGATATGAGAAATGGTTATGGTTTACTGCGTGTTTCATATATCATTGGCAGTATATGAAACTGTTGGAATTAGACTTTAGTTGTTAAGAGGTTCTCTATCGATATTCGGTTGTTATGTGTAGCTGCTGTGATTAGAAGTATCACTACCAGTGTTTGAGCTATATGGTATATCTTGTAATTGGACCCGAGGTTGCAGGTATGGGTTATTACAGCTTGTTCGGGCTTATTTAGAGTATAAATGTGAGATTTTGATCTTGTGGATGATTTTAGGAGTGGAAATGTGGTTCTAAGGTTTATGGGATAGGTTGGACTGTGAAATTTCAGTTACATTGTGTTATCAAACCTATATGAGATAGGGTGACATGGGATCACCCCCGGGTATATGCATGGTAAGGTTATTCAGTGATTAGTTGGCTTTTGGAACAACTCTAGGCACGTTCGAGGACGAACGTATGTTTAAGTGGGGGAGGATGTAACGTCCCGACTGGTCGTTTTGAGCTTTTGCACTTTGCTCGCCAGTTCTCGGGCATGACTTGTCCCGTGTGATGTATTATGACTTATGTAAATCGTTGGTTTTGGTTTTCAGAGTAATCGGAATGAATTTGGAAGAACACTTTTCAGTTGAAACTTGAAATTTGAAAGGTTTGACCAAGATTTGACTTGTTTGTATATGATCTCAGAATGGAATTTTTATGATTTTGTTAGCTCCGTTAGGTGATTTGGGGCTTAAGAGCATGATCGGAATGCATTTTGGAAGTCGATGGAAGGTATAGGTTTGAATTGGCGAAATTGAGTTTTCGGCGTTTTCCGGTTGATAGGCGAGATTTTGTTATAGAGGTCGTAATGGAATTCCAGAAGTTGCAGTTGTTCTATTGTGTCATTTGGGATGTGTGTGAAAAATTTTCTGTCATTCGGACGCGGTTTGGTTGGGTTTTTGATCAAAAACGTGATTTGGAAGTTCTTGAAATTCTTAGGCTTGAATCCGCTGAGAATCGGTGTTTTAATGTTGTTTTGAGCGTTCTGAAGGTTGGAACAAGTTTGAATGGTGTTATGGGATATGTTGGCATGCTTGGTTGAGGTCCCGTGGGCCTCGGGTGAGTTTCGGGTGGTCAATCGGACCATTCATGTTGTGAAAAATTGCAGAATTTTAGCTGTTGGTGTTGCAGGTTTTTTGACCTTCGCGTTTGCGATGCATGATCCGCGATCGCGAAGGTATGAGGTCAATGGTATTCGCGTTCGCGTTTTCTCTGTCATGTTCGTGATGTTGTGATGTTTTGATTCTTCGCGTTCGTGAGGGCTATGTCGCGTTCACATAGAGGAAGAGGATTAGCTGGGTTCCCCAATGCATTTGTTCTACGGGTTCGCGCAATAGGGGTCACGATCGCGAAGTGTTGAGTGTGTTGTGCATCATGTTCGCGAGAGGGGTCTCGCATTTGCGTAGAAGGAATTGCGGTCAGTGAAGCAGTGTACTTCGCGAACGCGAGGGATGTGCCGCATTCGCAATGAATGAAAATCTGGGCAGACAGTTCATATTTTAAAATCGAGGGTTTAAGTCTATTTTCATAAAAACCATTGGAGAGCTCGGCAGAAGGTGGAATTTGAGGAGATTTTCAGTGGAGCTATTGGAGTAAGTATTCTTCACTCATATTTGGTTTAGTTCCATGATTTGGTCTTGAATTTCATCATTTAATTTGAGAAATTAGAGTGAAAATTGGGGAAAATAATGGAAGAAAAGTTTGAGATTTCTTTTGGGAATTTGAATGGGCAATTGAGAACGAATTTTGATGAAATTGATATGGGTTGACTCGTGAGTGGATGAGGATTCTATTGATGTCATTTTTATCGGATTCCGAGACGTGGGCCCGGGGGGTCGGGTTTTGGTAATTTTAGGATTTGTGCCCTTTATTGATTGTTTTCGCTTGGGCTTCGTTCCCTTAGCATATTTTGACATCCTCGTTCTGATTTTGGATAGATTCGATGCGAGTGGAGGCTTGTTCGAGGGGAAAAGGCATCGCGAGCTAGATATTTAGCCGGACTGAGGTGAGTAATGATTGTAAATGTTGTCCTAAGGGTATGAAACCCCGGATTGCGCATCGTTGTGCTATATTGAGGTGACGCACATGCTAGATGACGAGCGTGGGGTCGGGCACTGTTGGAGATTGTGACATAGTCCATCCCGAATGACTGTTTTACTGCGTATTTTATTGAAAACTATTTGCTATCATCGTGTTTTGGGCTGAATTCCATATTTGGGCCTCGTGCCAACTATTTGAACCCTTCGAGGATTTTTATTAATATTTCCTCATTGTTTAGACTTTAAACTGGTACTCAGTCATGTTATATTCTACTGTTTTCAAAACTCAACCACGTTTACTCTGGTTTAACACTTGAAATGATATTTTAAATCATATTTTGGGCTAAGCATCATGTTTTACTGTTGCCCGAGTGGCTTATGTGATTTTTGACTGAGTAAGGCCGAGGGCCTATGTTGTGAGGATACTTTTGGGTTGGGATGCACGCCATAGTAGTGATACACTGATTTTGATTATGAGGCCGAGGGCCTGAGATATGTACGCCACAAGGTGGCTTATTGATATAAGGCTGAGAGCCTAGGGATGATGCCACGAGATGACTTGATATTGCGCTTGGGCCGTAAGGGGCCCCTCCATGAGTCTGCACACCCCCAATGAGCGCGGGTACCCATTGTGATGTGAGATTGAGATCGAGGGGCTGTTATTGTTCTGAGATGTTGCCCGAGGGGTGGATGTGGTGATACTTTGC
The DNA here is from genome assembly GCF_000393655.2 of Nicotiana sylvestris. Classification (NCBI taxonomy): domain Eukaryota; kingdom Viridiplantae; phylum Streptophyta; class Magnoliopsida; order Solanales; family Solanaceae; genus Nicotiana; species Nicotiana sylvestris. Next base: position 133,492,303 of record NC_091064.1, on the reverse strand, counting down.
CCGAGGGGCGAACTTCTATTTGTTTACTTTACCTTAATTACCTGTTAATTACTTGTTTACTTGTTGTAAGAGGATTTTACTTGACTTTCCACTGTTTTACTGCTTCTAAATGGTTTCACTGCTTCATTATAGAATGTCTTGTGCCTTACGTGTTTTCTTACTTTCAGTCGTTATTTACATTTGTTACTCACTTTACTCCCTGCAAGTTGTGTGAAGATTCAGGCGTAGATGGTTCCACTTTCGAGTACTGATTCCTCCAACTTCAGGTGGGCTTTCGGAGATTACAAGGTAGATGTTGACGTCCGCAGCCCCGTGTCTCTACTCCTTTATCGCTTCTTTTTCCTTTCAGACTGTTGTACTAGTTGTGGCATGCCTAGTGACAACCCGGTTAGGGCTGTGTATGGGTGTTCTTCTGCGTATTTATGTTATCGTTGTTATTTTCGGATTTATTTTATCATGTTTAGACCGTTTCTTAAATGCTTAACTATTGATAATTAGAAAATGGGAAATGTCGGCTGGACTTGTCTTCACGAGAAGCACCATCATGATCGGGTCCGGGTTAGGGTCGTGACATCATTGCCTCACCATTTGCATGAGTCTAATCCTTGACTCCATGAGGCTAATCCTTGCCTCCCCAATTGCACGAGTCTAATCCCTGACTCCATACTGGCATGAGGCTAATCCCCGCCTCCCTACTTGCATGAGGCTAATCCTTGCCTCCCAATTTGCATGACGCTAATCCTTGCCTCCCCACCTGCATGGGACTAAGCATTGTCCCTCTTTGCACAAATATTGCTCTATTTCTAATACTATCTATTTGCTTTTGAATCGGGCAAAGCGCTGCCCTCCATTTCACAAGAGTAAGCCTTGTCTTGTTAACATCATATTATTGTATATCATGGGCTAAAATATCGCCAACCTATCCAAAGGCGTCATAGTCTAAAGGCATCATCCTCATAGACGGAAGACACCATGTCATGGCCTGAGGATCCCTCAAACATGCATATCATTATTCAAACACGTCATAGTTCAAAGGCACCATCTTCATGGCCCGAGAACATCACTTCATGGCCTACGAATCCCTCACCAAACAGGTCATGGCCCAGGACATCATGGTCTGAGGACGTTAACTTTAACTGTCTGAAGACAACCTTCATGGTCCAAAGGGAATTTGCATCATGTTTAATTTTTCACAAATACACGTTTGTAGCATCCTTTATCTGTAGGTAACCAGTAAGCGACCATTATCCTAGCAGGAGCGATCTCGCTCCAGTTCCCTCCAACCGTCCCAAGCGTTAACCGCTCACTGTAGCCATTTCGGCATCGCATGTCCGTTCTTGCAGTAATTTAATCGGCATTCTCCACAGATGAATCTAGAACTACACATGTACTGATTCCTGTAAAACCAGGGATATGTAGGAAACTCAAAGATCGGAGTCCGGCCTCTGTCCTTCAAAACATCCCGCCCGGTCAAAATTGGTCATCATTTCTTTACCCGAAAACTCTTTCATCCTTCCCGGGTAAAGAGGGGCAGCTAATGATACCCAATTTTTACCTACATTTTTTATATGCATAAATACCTTCAAAATAGCATATATGCATATATAAGCATGCACAAGGTTGTTATAATTTTCCCATAATTTTAAAGATTTTAAATTGATTTATTTCCTCCCTTTTACTCATAAAATCCCCAATAATTATCCCTCAAATTATTGTTGGGTGATTTAGTCATTTAAATTCGATATTTATGCCAAAATATGGTTAATATACATTTTGTGCATTTTTATAATTGCATTTTGTATTTTTAAAGCTAAATTGCATATAATTGCAATATTAGCCTTATTAATGTATAATTACATTTATATGCGTAAAACTGATCTTCTATATTTTTAAAATATTAAATATCTATTTTAAATTATTTTAGTATACAAAATTATTTTTCAGAAATTATTTATTATTTATTATAAATTATATAGGGATAAATTTGCTATTTAAAACATAGCGAGATTTGCATTTCAATTTCAGCCCAATTGTAACCCAACCCCAGCCCAATTCCTAATCAGATTACCCAACCCAGGCCCTAATTACCCCTACCCGACCCAACATATATTAAATCCTGGCCGTTGATCTTTTAGATCAACGGCCCCCATTCGTTCTTACCTTATTTATTCCAAACGACCCCTCAACCCTGAATCATTTTCCAAGTCTGCCGCCTCTGTATTCTCTCATCTCCTCACCACTCTCAGTAACCCCCACAAGCCCTAGCCCTTCAACTGCCGACCTCTCTTATCTGGTCTTCTCCGGTGATCTCCCATTAACTCCTAAGCCTCCAATGGCTCCTCTAGTGCCATGTTTGCGGTCTTCAAGGGCCTAGGGCCACGCTGACTTGCATCTAGGGTTCGTCATTTGTCTGTTCTTGGTTACTCCGGTGTGATTCCGAGCATAATCACGTTGTATTTGTCACGATCCTTGGTATTCTAGACAAATTCATTCATCTCTATATGGATTTCTTCTAAAAACCTAATTTCTTCCTATATCTTTTAGATCTGTACAGATCTAGGACGATTCGAGTTTGTTTCTTTAGTATTTTACATTGTTCTTGGAACTCTTTTACAAGAATCATTGATTTCAAAGTGTTTTCACCTTCTTCTAAAATTAGGGTTTCAGAACTTCATATAAAAACGTTGTTTAAACTGATTTTTTATGTTTAAATTTCTATTTCTTGCATATTTCGACTGATTCTATGATTTTACTACCTTTTCAACTCGCCTACGTTGAAAGCCCTAATTTTCTAGATTTCTTCATTTGGTTCTATGTATTAGCATGACTGCTCGTTTCTTGTTTAAGTTTCTATGACTATCTTGCCTCGGATAGGTTCTTACTGAGTTTTTAGCCTAACTTATATCACCTCTGTGTGTTTGTGTGCATCTTGACTGGTCAAGACTTGCCTCTTTGCTTGCTGCATTTGATTACTCTTATCTCACTCTTTTTATATGCTAAAACTCTCTCTTTGATAGACTCTGAACTCCTTGTTTCTTGGCTTGATTTGAAAAGCTTCCCTTTAGACTTTCGAATCTCCTGTTTTAGACTTTTTTATTTGCTTATTCATGGAAACCCATGTTACTCTCCTTGAATCAGTAATTTCGAATCCTTAATTCCATGATTTAGTATATGTTGATTTTCAATTATTTCCATATTCTGCAATTTTATTTTGTTTTCTTACCTTATTTGGTTAACTGACTATTTTACTGATTCTTCATTAGTTGTTACCTTAATTAAACCCCTATGTACTTACCCCTAATTGTCTATTTTATACCTTATGCTATACTTCATTTCTTTCCTTAATCATTTCTGCCTATTACCGTTGGTCGATTACCCCTTAATTAAAGGAGTACTTGCAATAATTCGATTCTGATTAGTATTTGGTTCCATAATTACTATGCTACTATGATTCTTGCCTTATTTCTATCTAATTTCGAACTACTATATATACACACACTCTAATTAAAACAAACACACGAACATTTGATTCAAAACTCTCTCTCACACAAAAAACTCTCTTCTGCTCTCTTTTCTCTGGTTACTTGCTATTGTTCTAAGTTAGTCGGCTGCAAGCCGAGGCTGATTACTCTACTCTCTTGCTCCTCACTTTGTGTTTACTACCTTCTTTACTGGTATGTCCTGACTTCAATACAAGTTCCAAAAACAATATGGTCCTTTTATTACTTCAATTCATCTTGTTCCTAGTCTGCTTTTACTTATGGTTTTGTTGTGAAACCTGTAGCTGATATGTTTACTGTTTATCGTGGAAATGGTAACAACAATTAAATTTGTAAATGGGACTCTAAAAATACGTGATCTATTTTTATGCTAGTTGTTAGAGCAATTGATGCTAGGCATATGAAGTTTATTGATGAAATACAAGTTAAAACGGGGCAGTGATCAAATCGAGGGGCTTTCTACTCGGGCTTCGGACTGATCAATGAAAGGCCTTGGTGTCGATATTCGGCTCGAGCTCGAGCTATCGAGGAAAACCAGGAAGGGGATAACAATTAAGGTATAATTAAATAAGGCTATTTATGGCCAATATCAAGCAATAAATGAAAAACAAGTATGAAAGCAATAAATGCAAAGAGTAGCCTCGAGCGAGTAAGTTAGAGAGAAGAAAGAGAGATATTATTGCTCTTGTGTAGAATAGTTGAAGTTCTTCCTTACAGAGTGTTAATGACTCCCCTTTTATAAGAGGGGGGAGTCCAAACTTAGTACAAGATACGTTGAGTGATAAAGGAAGCGAGATGGGACAACTAACCAGCTTCATGACGTATACGTAGGCCAATGTTAGGCTACCCAGGTAGACTTAATCGACTCTGGATGCACTCTTCGGAGGCATCCTGTGCTCGTCGGGGTTTCGGCCGATGTTATCCTCTGCTGGATATCGACAGATCTTGAGGGAAGTAACCGGATCGAGGTCCCAAGCCTTCGAGGTGACCTCCTGAAGAAATTTTTCAATGAGAAATTGGTCCTCCGATTTCACTCTACACACATAGTCTTCGCATTTATTAGAGGGTAGCGGTAAGAAATGATTTTGACATCCCACTTTATGGGATCCCATAATAACGTTGTGCTGATGGCGCAACCCCTTTTACAAGTGCTGAGGTGTTTCGCCCTATCGCCTTTTCAGGGCCGTTCGACGTGTCGTGACTCCTCGTTCTTCGGGGTCATAATGTTTCCATCGAATGTTACCATCGAATCAGCTTCCATTAACGCATTGAATGTGCCTTTTGTTATGCTTTTCGAGGGCGATAATGGCGACATCGGTTACTTTGCCCTCCTCCCCTATAAATGGGGCTTCTTGTGATCAGTCTTTCATCCAAGCATCCTTCGATATCTATCCTTTCCTCCTTTCTTGCTATTTTTGTGCTTTGCTGTCTCACCATGTTGGAGGCCCATGGCCTCAAGATCTTATATCAACATCATGTGCATTACGGCTCGACTCCCGGACCTTCTCTGGTCGGACGAAGTTGTGCTGTTGTGATGCTATTGTTGTTGTTATTGATGTTGTCTCTATTAGCTCGGGGTGATGAAGCAGAGGACCGATTTTCTCCAACCCAAGGAGGTACTTGGATTATGCACCGCTGCTCAAGAGGGGGCTCGGATTATACACCCCTGCTCACCCTCTTCCTCGGCTTGGCGTATTACACCCCCTTTGGATTCCTGGGGGTATGGCGACAATCTCTATTGGTTGTCGCTTCCCGGGCCGAGGCAACATCTCAAGAAGTGTCTTTATAATAGTACTACTAGCGGAGTTCGTACTAGCCAGATTTTTCACCCAACCACTTCTTGTCTCCTTTCGGCTTCTCCTTCGTCACTTTGATCTTCTCCATCGCTTTCCTCTTCTATATCCTTCCATTTGAAGATTCCATTCTGGGAGGGCCTGTAGACATGTGATTTTTGACCCTCCCCAAGATTTTTTATATTTTAGCATGTAAATATATAAATTAGGCCTAATATCATTACCCGTTTGACTTATGGCATCATCGACTTGCTTTTCAAACAAAGAGATTTCATAACCATAAAGAAAGACCTCTCTTTCGGGATCAGTCCCGTCCCTAGATGTAGTAGTCAATCAGCGGGACATTCAAAGAAGCTATGCACCTGATGAGTGGCCGTATTCGACACCTTTTTCTCTTACAGCTAGTGCGCTATTTGAGGTAGTTGAAAAGGGGTGCAGCGATAGAAAGTTTTGAATCAATAATTCCTCAAAAGTCATTTATAGAACATTTAATACAGTTACTGTTATACCTTAGGCCTCAATTAGCAGTCGTAAGGCCGACATGTTAACTAATTTTGACTCTTCTACTTTATTTTATTACAAGAAAATGAACATTACAAAAAAATAGTTTCATTAATGTTTTGTAGTCATTTTTAATATTGAAAAATACAAAAAATAGTTTTGTTTTAATGGTCAGTCTTATTTTAATATTTATTTTACTTAAGTAGGATTAAATAATAAATGAGATCGTATTTTAGTCTCATTCGCAGGAAAAGCATAAAATTCGGGCTCAAACGACCCATTTTTAGGCCTAATTTTCCGACCTAGCCCATAATTCCTAGGCCCATACCCCTTAACCAAAAACAAACCTACAAATACCTAGACCTAGACTCTACAATCAGATATGGTAGTAACGTCTAAAGCCTAGAGCCCTAGGGAAATGCGCCGCTGATCAACAATAGCGACCCACCCTCGAAGGTCTTCTTCTTGAGAGACTGGAAGAGACATTCCTCACAGACTTTAAGAGACTTGAAGATTTTAGATCAGTGGCAATACACAAGGATCCCCCCCCCCCACGTCGCCTTCTTCTCTAAGAACCCCACCCCCTGAAGATCGTCTTCCTCGTCAGCCCCACCAAAACCGGCGACCCTTCATCTCCTCCACCAAGCTCGCTGGAAGTCCGACATCAATCTTCATCTGAAACACACACACACACACACACACACGAAAGCACACAGAGATACGCAGTTGTTTCAGTTTTGTTATGATGATTTCGATTTTCAGATTTGTTATGGAGTTCTATTAAATTTCAAATTTTCGCTTCTTATGATTTCATTGGAAATTGATTCGATTCCAGCCATGGAGTTTTATTTGAGTTTTATTGCTGATTTGTTGGTTCGATGGTGACTGTTCGAGGTAGAAGTTTTTTCGTCGAGGTCTTGTTCACATCTCCGATTCCGTTTTTAAGGTTTCTGGTGCCGACAGGATATGATCATTGTTTGTTTATTGTTGTTTCGCTTCATTTGTAGCCGAGCTTCAGTCTATGGCTCTTCTAAGCATTTGTTTGGTTCTGTTATTGTTTTGATTTCCGGTCAAATTTAAATCGCTGGAGTTTGTTGCAACCGAAGACTCTATTTAATTGAAATGATTTGCTCATAAAGGTCCATTCATTTCTTATTCTTTTATCCTTGATATTGTCCTACGCGATGTTTCAGTGATGAATTTGTGATGTTCTGACTTGAAATTGTTTGATGCGATTAAGAAATGAATGCCCTTTAGATCATGTTTCAATTGAGTTGAATAAATTTGAAATGGGAAGTGCAAATGGTTCTGCGGTTTGGGTCCTACAAATTGAAAAGAAGGATTTGAGCTTTGTAGGTAATTAATGGCATTTGGGCTTCAGATGTTGCTAATTGTTATTAATGTATTCTATTGAATTGATAGGAGCATCCTTAATGAAATACAAGCCTTTTAAAATAACAAATTGAGGTGTGCCATCTATAAATTAGTTACTAAAAAGGGGAATGTTCGTAATTGCTTAAGGCGCGTTAATTATATAATTATCGTTGCTATTACTAAAATTCGAGGGTACATTTCATGTGACCCGGTTCTAACTTCCAACAAGGTTAAATAGAATGTGTCGTGAATCACGGGTGTATTTCATGTAGCGTGACTTGCGATATGTTTTAAATAACCTTGAAATAATTCCATAAATATATAAAAGCGGTTAAAGAAAAAAATGCACATAGGTTTAATGTTTTAAAATCAGATAATTAGGCCAATAATAATAGTTTAGCGACCGTTCTAAAACCACGAAATCTGAGAATGCCTAACACATTCTTCCGGGTTAACAGAATTTCTTACCCGAATTTATGTGTTCGCGGATTGTAAAACAGAGTCAATCTTTCCTCAATTCGGGATTTAAACCGGTGACTTGGGACACCATAAATTATCCCAAGTGGCGACTCTGAATTTGAAATAAATAATCCTGTTTCGAATGTCACTTAAATTGGAAAAACTCCCTTATACCCCTTTCGGGGATGGAAAAATGAGGTGTGACAGCTCTGGCGACTCTGCTAGGGATCGAACCCAGAATCTCTGGTTTCGCAGACCAGGGTTGATATTATTTAAATTGTATATAAACTGCTGCGAAACCCTTCTCTTCTCATCTTCGGGGAAGTGCACGCTGGCTTGACTTCTTTTCTGTTAGTGTCATACCTTAAATTAGAAAGAGGCTCGGACAAGTTACAAAGTCGGATGGCCTTTTGGTTCCCTGTACGTAGCCCCCCCTCGGCTTGAGTTGTCCACTCGGGTATACAAGTCTAGAATAATATACCCCGATTTTGAACCTAGAATAACTCAGCCCCATGCCGGATCCCTAGTAGGAACGCTTGTCTGCATCATGTGCATTTGACTTTGGGGACTCAACACAGGGTTGGGTCTGTCTAGGACAGGTGTACCCCAAAAATAAAAGACTATCCTGATGCATCATATGTGCTACATGTTACAATTTTCAAGGGTAAAAAGGGTCATTTGGCGGACCAATGAGGGTTGAGGGTAAATGAGAAAGAAAAGAGGGTGAAGTGTGAAAATAAAATAAGTAGGGCCCAGCTAGGTTTTCTGTCACATTTTTATTAAGAAAAGACAAAAAAATGAAAAATTAAAAAAAAAAAGATTTTGCACATTTTCATCATTTTTTGAAAATCAAAATATCGAAAAAAGGAAAAGAAAATCCAAAAATAATTTACATTTTTCAAAACAAAAGACAAAATATATTTTCTCCAAATCAATTGTTTTTTTAATTCTCACCCGTATCCAATTTGCCCGAACTACGCGAACCTAATTCTCGTCTCTCGGGGCGGGATACGTAGGCAACCCACATAGGGTCCGGTCTTCCTAGTGAGTCTTAGGTTCTTGTCTTCGCAGGGTCTTAGCCAAATCTTGCATTTTTAGCCACTTTTAGCCACATGGGTTAATTTTAGAAAAATAATCACAACTATGTCTTGCATGTGTCTAGTAGGAAAAGTTATTGTCTCACATAGTGTTGCTTAAAGTTTTCTCATACAGGTGTGGGTCTATTTACCGGAGTTTGAGCATGGCAGATGCCCCATGACCATCCAGTCAGGATCACTCATTCAGGAGTTTGCTTGAGGAGATTTTCTTTATGTTTTTAGTCTATTGTTCTTTTTTATGTAGTCTTTTAACTTCTAGCTTTGTACAGTAGTGTCGAGTCTCTTGTTATTGTACTTCTTTCCTTTTTGTATTTGAAAATGTACTATAAATCAAAAATCCAAAAAAAAAAGATATTTTACGTTTTTATATTTCCAATAGAATTTTATTGAGAAATTATACTCCCAGAAACTAAAAAAAAAAATTGCTTTTATATTTCCTTTAGGATACTAGGACTAAAACTCAAAAAATGAGATTTTTCTCCTTTGATATCTCTTTACAAGTTTTCTTTAAGGTATTAATTCCAAAAATCTAAAATGATTTTCTTCTGAGGTTCTTCTTTGGAAAATTAATGAAAAATGAAAAAAATTCTTTTTATTTTAGAACTTTAGGACATTGTACATAGAAGAAAACAAACAACATACTTTATCTTTGGTTTATCTTCAGAGTTTCTCCCTTAGGTAATCAAACTGAAACCCAAAAGCTTTTTTATCTTTTTCATTTCTTGGTTCAATCTGTCTTTCAGGATATCAAACGAAAATTAAAATATATTTCTTTGGGTTTATTTTTAGATTTTCTTCCTAAAAAAAGGGTCAAAAATATTTTTCTCTTCTCGGATTTTTCCTTAATAGAGTATTTGTTTCAAAAAGAAAAAAAGAATAAAAAACATGCCCGTTAAGCTTGAGATTAGAATAGAATATAAAACATTAAGTCTAGAAAATTCAGAAAAAAAAGATTTGCTTCTTTTGTTTTTCTTTTTCATAAGAAAAGTCATTAAGGTAAAAATAAAAAGAAAAGAAGAAAAAGAAATTGAGAACGTTAGTTTGTTTACTTTATTCCAGATATTTCCGAACTACGCAAAGATTTGATTCATGCGGCGTCATGATACGTAGGCAACCTACATAGGGTTCGATCAAATCATTTTTTATTTTATTAAAAGAAAAAGAAAAAAAAGAGGAAACAAAAAAAAAGAAAAAAGAAAAACAGAGAGGTGAAATTAGGGGATGTGAGAAATGAGAGTAAAGAAAAGATTGATAATTAAAAAAAAAAATGAGCAAGCCAAGAAGTGTCAGAACAGAAAAGAAAAGAGAAGACTGAAATGAACAAAATTGGGATGATGCCAAGTGGCTTTGTGACCCTCGAAGTCATTCTAGAATCGTTAACTGTTGCTAGGTGCATTGCACGCAATGTGATATTTTTAGCTGTTAAATAGACTAATGCTAACAGGATGACCCCATTTTGTTCCTTTTGTCATCTTCATAGCAGAAAGGTGATTGGATTGTGGTTCTTAAATGGTAACTCTTCTCTACAATATAAGGTTGAAAGGAAATGGCAGACATCAACGAAATCAAGTCGGTTGATATTGGTGCCCAAAGGTAACTGGTTGAACAGGGCAATGGGTTGGTTGAAGGGGTAAGGATGTTAAGACAACACCTCGCGGACATGTATCAGGCTTGGATGACTGGGAAGGCACCACCCCCTCCACCACCTAGCTTCTTAGATGCTACCCTTACCCAAACTCCAGTCATAGTGCCAGATGATCCCCCATACTCTCCAGATCCACCCGCTTATCACAACTTTCCCAACCACCCTAGTAGCTCCGTTACTCATACTCCAATTACCCCTTCCCAAAATTGCCCTCCTATCATATCCACTACCCTATGATCACAACTTCTCAACAATCTTCCCTTCATAGATCCAACAATGAACACCCACTCAAAGCTCATGATGCCCAATATTACCCCTCAGAGGTTGCTCACAAGGTTCCTGACTCATACAAGCAGAGCCCTCGGGATGAGCCTCATGTTGAAAATGAAAAGTTCACAGGAAAAGAAGGGTGAGATGAGATATCCAGGAAGCTTAAAGGTATAGAACAATCCTTAAGGAGCATGCACAGGATGGGAAATCAGATTAATATGGTCCTTGATGTTCATCTGCCCGGGGGGTTTAAAGTGCCAAAGTTTAATTTGTATGAGGGGCGTGGAGATCCGGTAGCCCATCTGAGGGGTTATTGTAGTGAAATGACAAGTGTTAGCGGGAAAGACGAGTTGCTGATGGCATATTTTAGTGAGAGCATAACTGGGGCAACCTTGGAATGGCATACACGTCAAGATGTCAGTAAGTGGCCTACATGGCATGACATGGCTTATGATTTTGTTCGACACTTTCAATACATTATAGGCATTACCCATACCGCTCCTCCATATTTAATATGGAAAAGAAATCGAAGGGAGGTTTTAGGGAGTTTTGGTTAAGATGGAACAAACAAGTTGCTCGGGAAAGTCCTCCCAAATAAAAAAGATATTGCTGAGCCCCGCCAACGACGGGATCCAGTGGGCATTCTTACTAAATGCTTTCAGCCTCAATATCGACCCCATGGATATCCTCATGCTCCAAATAATCCTCCCCAATGCTACTTCTCTCCACAAAATCCCCAAAGTCATACCTCACTTTCCTAGTACCCTATCCGCAATGCACCGCCATATGCTCCACACCCACGAGACCCGCGATGGCCTGCACTATTTCTGCAAATATCTTACCCGCCTCCTCAAGCATATCAACCACCTACTCGCAAGAGGTTTCAACCATGGCTAGAGTAAAAAATGAGAAGGTAGCAACAAAGTCTTTCACTCCTATTGGAGAATCATATGCCAGTCTGTTCCAAAGGCTGAGGCAATTGGACATGTTGAAGCCGATTCAGATAAAAATGTTGAACCCTCTTCCAAAGAATTTTGATTTTTCTCAAAGGTGTGAATATTGTTCTAATGCCCCGGGGCATGGCATAGAAAAGTGTTGGCATCTGAAAGGAGCAGTCCAGAAGCTTATTGATGCAGGTGACATTACCGTGCAAAATCTAAATGCAGCAGATTCTAGCCAAAGTCCATTTCCTGTTCATAATGAGATGCATAAGGTGGGCATGATTTGTGTTCAGAATGAATATGAAAACTCTTCTGAGTTCCTTGGAAGGCCACTTGCTGCAATGTTTTTAGCGCTATCAGTCTCACTTTCAAAAGTTGATCTTAAGAAAGAGTTGGCAAAAGGGACCCAAAATCAATTTGCTAAGAACAATGCGATGAAGACTTGTGAAGGTTCTAGTAACGTTGATGCGGAACCCAGTGGCTAGGATGTCGAACTTGGTGATCGGAAAGATGCTCCTTTCTTGGCCAGCCAAGGAAGGAGTCTTGGTGGTTCATTTTGTTGTAATTCCTGTTGTCCGAGTTATTTCAGGGTTGTAATCCAAATATTATCTTGTGACTCAAACCCTTCTATCCTTTTGATTTGCCTAGTTCCTTTAGTCGTAGTAACTCATTTAGTGTTACCTAGGTTTGTTCCAGGGTTGTACCCTAGTTTATTTTGCTTGTTTTGTTGTTCGAACTCTTTCACCATCAGTCTAATGCAATTTTCTATTTTCTGTTATTTCTTGTCAGTGTTTGTTTAGTACTCTTTTCCTTTTATAGTTCTTTTCCGGTTGACTCTAGCGACATCACATGCACGCATAATTATAGGCCTGGTCTTAAAAGTTAGCCTAATTATGAAGTAGTGAATAATTTTGAAGATGATAGGGACATTTGAGGGAAGTAAATAAAGAGATTCTGAGATCGTTTAAAGCCCGAATTGTGTGAAATTAGGGCAGATAATTTGGTAAGTTAATGGGGGACAGGAATTCGTTAAAGGAGAGTGCATCCCGGACAATTTGAAGTAAGCAACTTTGAGTTCAAGGGCATCTCGAGGTACAAGATAAAGTCAAGAAAGTTTTCTCCGAATTGACGGAGGATATCCATTGTGAAGAGGGAATAGAGATAAAGAAAAAAAAAAGAAAAAAAAGAGAAAAGAAACAAAAAAGAAAAAAGAAAATAGCAACAACAAAACGTATCTTTTTGAACTACATTTTACCTGATTCTTGTCACCACAAGATACGTAGGCAGCCTTATGGTTCGGTCATACCAAATAAATTATTTCATAATCCAACGAAGTCAAGAGTGGGACAGTCTTTCTTAGAAATTCCATAAAAAGTTAAAAAAGAAAGAAAAAAAAGAATCAAATTCCCTTGTTTTAGAAATTGGGGCAAAGTTTTTAGAATGGATTCCAAAAGTTGTAAATAAATTAACCCCGTTGTCTTAGTTATTTTGAGCCTTTATGATATCCTTTCATTCTAACCCTGCCCAGAAGCCATATTACAGTCCAAAAAAAACCTCCCAGATAATCTTTGAGAGTGCTGAGTTAGCCATGCCAAGGGTATATGACGTTTTTACCATTGTTAATGCCTTGTCATCTGCAGAATCGGATGAAACAAGAATAAAAGAACTAAATGAGAGAGTCTTATTGGTGAAAACCTTCAAAGGCACCATAAGGCGATGGTGAGTTGAGAGAAAGAACAAAATGAGAGAGGCTTGATGGTGAAAACCCTTCGGGCACTACAAATCGAATAAGGATCGTGAATCAGATTGGATAATCGAAGCATTGAAGCCCAGTTTCACGGTTTGGGGTATAACAAGAGTTGAACATTAGACTTGCTTGATAGATTAGGCCACAGGTGCATGTCATGGTCATTAGAGTTGGTATCCATATCAGATAAGTTTCAACTTTGTAGTTTTCTTGTTAGGAATCATCTCTTTCCATTGTCCTTTACTCTATTCCTTTTGTCTTGTTTACTTCCTCTTCCTGAGTCTGTTTGGTCAGAACAAGTGAGAAATGACTTCAAAATTTGCCACCAACTTTTCAATTGAAAAAAACGAGATCTGGCTAGCACATCGAAGTTGCATAAGTCAGGAAAGAACAGTGAAATACTAAGGTTTGATATATGTCAATTTATGAACAATGCAACAGATAGAGGATGTTGGGCGAACGGATCAAAGGTATTTTCTGTGATAAGGTTGATAGATAAAGTGATTAACCAATGACAAGCAAGATCTTCCAAGCGGAAATCAAAGTTATCATGGCAAGTGAAGGAGCAATTGACCTCAAGGCCAAGGCTAGTGGCATAAGTTAGGAAAGAACAATATGTGCACTGAGTGGGTGGCAATTGACGTGCTTTGGGATTCATGTGAAATACAAAGGTTCAGTATATGTCAATGCATAAGCACAATGCAACAGATAAATGGTATTGGGTTTGAACGGATCAAAGGTATTTTCCGTGACAAGGGTGACAGAGAAAGTGGTCAGTCAATAAACAGGCAAGGTCTTTTGAGTTGAAATCGCAGTTATCATGGGGAGTGAAGGGGCAATCGCCCTCAAAGTCAAGGCCGCAAACCAACTGTATTAGAAAAACTTAGACTCGCCATGTGGGTCTATTAAATGGCGACACGTGTCAGTAAAGTTTGAATAAAAGTGAAGAATGACATGTAAAGATGATATGTGAAACACCCCCGGGACCGAACATACTCATACCGTGCATGTTAGCCCCGAAACTGATCATCATAAAATAGTCCAAATCAGGCATGGGAGAATATCTCATAATTACAAATGAGGAAGGAATAAATTAATCCTGGATTATATGGGATTTACCATCATTACATCATCAGTTACAAATCAATTATTAATAAATGCAGTAAATGATTGTAACGGTCAGAACAAGGCAATCAATTACGAGATTGACTCAAGAGGCATGGGATTGACTCAACAGGCACAGGATTGACTCAATAGGCATGCGATTGACTCATTAATTACGGAATTAACTTATCAATTATGGAATTAACTCATCAGTTATGGAATTAACTCATCAGTTACGGAATTCCACCATTTACACAACTGTTACAAGTCTTCCAAAAGTAATGGATGGATTGAGTAATGCTCATAATGGACACATAATTCAAGGAGACTAGTTACTTAGATTTAGCCCTATAAATAGACATACTTTTACCACCATCAGGGGAATCTAATTTTCTTTTCTACAATTCTATACATTGTAATTTATAGCATATTGCTCTCAAGTTAGCCATAGTTCGGCCCTTCAAGCTCTGTTCGGCTCATTATCCTATCAAGGATCATTCAATAAGAATTCCTTCTTCTCTGCTTTATATTATATTATATTATATGTCATTGAACTTATTTCCCACTTCTCATTAACGTTGTATTAAAAAAAATTATATCTTTCGGATTGAATCGGTTGCTTGTGGACCGTCATATAAAATTATTGTTTTGACCTTGAAACCGATTTTTTGGGTTAAACAGTTTGGTTCCGTTACCGAGAACTCAAGCAAATTTGCTATTCATCCAAAGATAGTAACAATTTTTGTTAATATTTGCCTGTTTTCAGTTTAAACCTTCATCTTGGCCGAAATTTACCAATCAACACAGTTGAGGACAATCAAGTTGGAGATGACGTACCATGCAAAATAAAAAGGGAAGAATAGCCATGATAATGATATGTAAGTAACAAGTAAAGAAAAATAGAAAATTTACATCGATATATTGGTACTGCAACTATCTGTACCAGAGCTGATTATAACGGATTTGTACGAAACAGTTCCGGAATAGGAGGTTCAGATACACCAGGTAATTTTAATTTACAAAATTTTGTTCTAACCTTACAAAAACATATCAACGAACAGAACGAGCGGATAGAACACCTTCGGGAATTCCTATCTATCCTGCGAGAATGATATGCATAACCATTGCAGCACCAGAATTTAAACAGAAAAAGACACGGTAAGTCGAATCGACACTAATAAGTGTCCAAAAATAGGTTCGAAAACCAAACCGAGGTGATTCCGGATATGATTGAAGGAGTCAGAAGAATAACGCCGGACCTTCCGGAACTTAGGAGTAAAATTTACATTCGATATAATACAAAGCTTCGAATAGAGGAAGACACGTTCATTCAATTGAAAGTCAAAAACAGGTCCAGAGATCAAGTGGATGTGATTCTTGGGTGATTCGAATCTAAATGTAAGAATCTAAAAAACAGGAGAAGAATGAAGATTAGGAAGAACATGGGTAAAACACCCACGAGATTGCTTACAAAGATACCATACCTAATAACTAAAAAAGAAGAGATAGTTGTGGGATGGAATAGACACGAGGAAGGAAGGTTCATTAATAACCTTGGACAATTATACAAATATTTTCGGAAGCAATCACTGAACCGAAGGCATCAGAAGCCATGAGGTTAAATGCTGAAGAACTAGAAATTATCATTGACTTCCCAAATAGGAAGGTTTACGTTGGTCGAGACTCGACACTGAATTTAAAGGTAAGGTGATTATACTTTTACATGCTAACAAAAATTGCTTTGCTTGCCTCCATGCTAACATAGCAGGTGTACCACCAGAGGAAAAGGTTTATATTCTCAATATTGACCCGCGGTATATCCGGCCAAGCAAAAGAAGAAACTAGAGTCAAATCATAAAAGATAAAGTTACAGATCTTCGAAAGATCGGTTTAGTCCGAAAAGTCGAATCATTCGAACTTGCTATCTAACAACAACGCATCATTACTTTCAAAATTCTGAGGAGAAAGATGATTGCTGGTACACCAAATTGTCTCGGATGTCTCGGTAAATGCAATTTTAATTCAAGAAGATAAAGGTACACATTATCCTATCTATTATAAAATGCTCTTAGATGCGGAAACTACATATCTACATTTTGATAAGTTGGCATTAATTGTAGTTTCCCTAAATCTAAGGCCTTATTTTCAATGCCATTCAATTCTCGTAGTCACTATATTTTCATTATGCAATATTTTGCATAAACATGAACTGTTAGGAAGGCTAGCTAAATGAGTAGTCGAACTAAGTGAATATTATATTGTTTATCAGCCACGTACGACTATAAAATCACAAATTTAGCAGATTTCATGATTAATCTTAGCTCAAACATATTACCCGAACATGTCATTTCTGGTATAATTCTCGGGATCTGGACCTTCTACACAATTAGGTCCACAAGTACTAAACTTCTCGAGTTAGGGGCAATGCTTAATCCCTATCAAGGAAAGTAGTTAGATAATTCATAAAAGTTATTTTATTACTAACAACAAAGTCGAGTGTGAAGCATATGCTATAGGGCTTAAATTAGCTTGGGGACTCAGAGCAAAAATATTGATTTAGCGATTGATCAAATCCAAGAAAACTATGCAGCCCAAGAAAATCGACCTGGATGTGTTAGTCTCAGATCTACTACTAATATCACTAACTTAGAAAGTAAGTCTGGGCACTTATTGAGAAATATCATTTTAGGATCAAACAGTCTCAGGATCGAGCCTTCTCTTATTTAGGCGATTCCTGATCTATCATCAATTAGAATGAAAATGAGGTAAGCCTGACTAATTTAATTTGGAATTGGGAGAATAAATTCATTTATTACTTGCAGAATGGGACTTTACCCAAAGATAAGCATGCTCTCGATAACTATGAGTGTGTCTCATCCCGTAATACCAGCCTTGTTGGAGGAGAATTATATTTGAGAATATTCAAGGCTCCAAAAGCTAAAATGCCACATGGACCAAAAAAACAAAATATATGATGCGAGAAATTTATAAAGAAAGCAGTGAAAATTACTCCGCTAATAAGGCTTCAAATCAAAAACTCATCAAAGTCAGTATGAATAGCTCAAATCAAGATATGGCATGATCCTCGACAACATTTTGGAACCTCCATAGTTCCCGGCCAGAGTAGAAAATATTTGATAAAAAGATCTTCGGTACCGTCCCTATGTTGGAACTGGACCATTTGAAAGTCCATCAACATCGAAATTAACTATCCTACTAGGGACTATTAAACTGCAGACTGTCAAATTATGATTCCATTGTTTGAGTTCTCATACCTCAAAACTCAAACACTAGGGAGATTACTTATACTTGAAGATTAGTCAATTTGACCTGACATTATAAGAAGTGATACAAGCAATTGATTACATTGGGAGATAGAATTCCTAAGAGTATTCCGACATTAATTACCATCTCAACTCAATTAGTTGTCTTGCTCATATCAAAGATAAACACTTCAAACAGTGTTGAATGAGTTCTTCAAAAATACATATTCTATAAAAAAATGACCAAGAACTCCATGTCAGAGTCAAGAATCCCACGATAAAAAACGAGAGTTTTACATCTAAGTCAAGATAAAGGTATGCAAATATGCCATCAGAATAAAGTTCACTTTGAACAAACACGTGACTTATATTCGGTCCAACAACGACCATACAAGTTAAATATATAGGCCTTTCTTAATGGCTAATTGTATTATGACTCAAATCGATTATCCTGTATATATAAATGAAAATCTCAAATATTATTTCGGACATGTGTCCCTCTCTACTTGGAAGTATGTTTATATACTCCAATTTGGGTTCAAAATCCAATCAGATTAAATGTCTCTTCAGGACAAATCTACTAAGATATATATTTATTTGGGATCAATATTCCCTCGAACTCAATGTATTACCGGGATCAATATTCCCATAAATCTTAATGGGGTCAATACTATTATAAATCCTACCTGGATTAATATTCCCTCAGACTAAAAGTCTACTCAGATCAATCGATCCTATTTTACGCCAGAATGAAAAGGAGACGTCCTCTTCATAGTGTTTAAAGTATATAAAAGAGCCCTCTTTTATATAAAAGTTAGACACCCAAAGGTGCAACATTGAGACATCGCATATGTAACGATGCATCCAAATATATATTTTAAGTCCAAAAGACTAAGTATGAGCACTCAAATAATTTTCTAAAGTGCCAAGAAAAATTTGTACTCGGATAAATTCCCTAAAATGCCAAATGATGATATAAGACCCGAAAGACGCAAGGAACACTGTATTATTCACGGTCTAGGTTACAACCATTTTGGTAAAAAAAAGGGGGTTAAGAAGTCATCATCTAAATATATACCTCCAAGTCCCGTATGTTTTTCCTTTTCAGGAAATGGACCACGTGGAAGGAATAATCAAATGCTCGAGATTTCATACTTCAAAGCTCTAAAACATGGGGACTATATATATGGAAGGCAAAGAAGACTAGAAAAATCAAAATTCAGGTCAAGCCTAAGGTCTACCCAACAAATCGAAAGTTAAGAGCAAAGTCACGAGCTAAAAACACAAGTCTGACTCGAAATATTCGTAAATATAAACGAATGTTTCAAAAAAGGTTAAAGGCAGAATATTAGTTACGGGTAAAAATGCACATCTTTGTACTTACTCAAAAAATGTTGTAACTGAAAACAGTTACGGATCAAAAATCATTGCCCTTGTATTCATTTGAAAACTATTATCAATAAAAATAGTTATCCCCTTGTACTAATTCAAAAAAACTGTTGCAGAAGAAAAACAGTTATGAGTGCAAGCTTATATCGAATCTGTTAAAAGAAAAAACAGTTGCAAAATGAGTTATAGACAATACACAAACACATGTGAAATGTTATGAAGGTTCAATGTAAAAACTTTCTTCAAAACATTGTTAAAGAAAAACATGTGAAAATTCCTATCTCGCTTTTGTATATTTACACCATTATAAAGTTGAGACGTCTTTTTCATTAAGTGTCGTTCATAAAAGGGCCCTCTTTTATAATTCGTGCTTATTCAAAAAAGTCACGGAGCATTGAAGCATTTTTAATGCAAAGTTAAAGGGTTAAACAAAAACCCAAACACTAAAATAGGCAGAAAATAAAGCCGAAATATATATATATCAAACTTTGCAAACATAAGGAAAAGATTTGTCTTCAAACCCCGAAACAAGACAGGGGTAAACCAACCAATTATTGACGAAAGGAACATAAGCGACAGAGTTATCATCTGAATATCTAAGTTCTGCACTTTTTTTTCCTTCATCCGGTTTTTGTCCCTAATGGGTTTTTCTGGCAAGGTTTTTAATGAGGCAGAGGCAAGGATGAAAAGGATAAAATCTTCCACTTCCCGATCACATCATAGTGAGTGACCAAAAAGTGGGGGGACTATCTGTATTAGTAAAAATTAGACTCGCCATGTGGGTCTATTAAATGGAGACACGTGTTAGTAAAGTTTGAAGAAAAGTGAAGAATGACATGTAAAGATGATATGTGAAACACCCTCGGGACCGAACATACTCATACTGTGCCTATTAGCCGCAAAACTGATCATCATGAAATAGCCCAGATCAGGCGCGGGAGAATATCTCATAATTACAAATGAGGAAGGAATAAATTAATCCCAGATTATATGGGATTTACCATCATTACACCATCATTTACAAATCAATTATTAATAAGTGTAATAAATGATTATATCGGTCAGAACAAGGTAATCAATTATGAGATTGACTCAACAGGCACGGGATTAACTCAACAGGTACGCGATTGACTCAATAATTATGGAATTAACTCATCAGTTATGGAATTAAATCATCAGTTATGGAATTCCAGCGTTTACACAACTGTTACAAGTCTTCCACAAGTTATGGATGGATTGAGTAAATGCTCATAATGTACCCATAATTCAAGGAGACTAGTTACTTAGATTTAGCCCTATAAATAGACATACTTTTACCACCATCAGGGGAATCTAATTTTCTTCTCTACAATTCTATACATTGTAATTTATAGCATATTGCTCTCAAGTTAGCCATAGTTCGGCCCTTCAAGCTCTCTTCGGCTCATTATCCTATCAATGATCATTCAATAAGAATTCTTTCTTCTCTGCTTTATTTATATTATATTATATGTCATTGAATTTATTTCTCACTTCTCTATCACGTTGTATTAACGAAATTTTATATCTTTCTGATTGAATCGGTTGCTTGTGGCCCGTCATATAAAATTATTGCTTTGACCTTGAAAACTATTTTTGGGTTAAACACCAACCACCATGTTTAAACTCACAAGATTTCTTTGATTGAAACAGGGGCAGGAAATTTTGTTTGTTCCTGAGAAACCCTCCGTGAGGAAAGCAGGTGACAGACAGGCTCGGCAGTAAGTTTCTAGTACCCTCCTAGATAACGGGATTTAGTAAGTTTTGAGACCCCTGCAAGTGAAAAGGTCTGACGAGAGTTTTACTTTTGGGAAGTATAATTTAGCATTTAAGTTTTTCACTTTTGAGATAAGACTTGGTTTTGAAATTTTTCAGGATAAGGGAATTTAGCTTAGAACTTATTTTGATAACAAGAATTGGTTAACACTCACAGATGTTCCAAATATCAAACTGGGGAAGAAAAATTTCTTTTGTTTCATCTGTTTTGTTGCAATCAGGCACCCACCTGGATAACAAGGGAAAAAAACTCAAGTTTCAAGGGAATACAATTCGAGTTCAGCAATCAGGCGCCCACCTGGAGAACAAAGGGAAGCAATTCAAGTTTTAGAGGAAAGGAAGACAATTCAAGTACTGGTAATCAGGCGCCCACCTGGAGAACAAAGGAAAAGCAGTTCAAATGTTGGAAATCAAGAGCCCACCTGGAGAACAAAGGGAAAACAGTTCAAGTGTTGGAAATCAGGAGCCCACCTGGAGAACAGATGGAAAGCAATTCAAGTGTTGGAAATCAGGAGCCCACCTGGAGATCAAAGGGAAAGCAATTCAAGTGTTGGTAATCAGGCGCCCACCTGATGAACAAAGGGAAGCAGTTCAAGTTTCAAGGAGAAACAGTTCAAGAGATGGAAATTAGGCGCCTACCTATAGAAAAGGGAAGACAGCTCAAGTTTTAAGGGAAAGCAGTTTCAAAGGAAAGCGGGTCGAGTTCAGCAATCAGGTGCCCGCCTGGAGAACAAAGGGAAAACAATTCAAAGGAGACAATTCAAATGTTGGTAATCAGGCGCCCACCTAGAGAACAAAGGGAAATAAGCAATGTTCAAATGAAGACGATTCAAGTTTAGCAATTAGGAGCCCACCTGGAGAACAAAGGGAAAACTAGTCAAGGGAAAAGTAGTACAAGTGTTGGAAATCAGGAGCCCACCTAGAGAACAAAGGGAAAGCAACAATGTTCAAAGGAAGATAGTTCAAATATTGGCAATCAGGAGCTTACCTGGAGAATAAGAGAATTCACTTGAGAATGCAATTCAAGTCAGCAACTAAAGAAGATCGCGGCAAGAATGCGAGTCAACAGTCCGAGAGGATCAACGGAAGTTAGTCATAATCTAGAATAAAAAAAAAGGGAAAGACAAGAAGTGAATCCAGATACAGAAGTTGATGAAAATGTGAGCTGCTCAAGACATGACTGAAGTCACAAGCATGGTATGTCCGGTTTTGGTCTGAAAAGTTGAAGAAGAATGAACTAGCACCTGCAACTAGCAAACGTCAAGGTTCAAATCCGAAGTCTGCATGAAGAACCATTCAAGACTCAAAATCAAGCTTCAAAAGACTTATAGATAGGAATCTTGTAACTCATAGTTGACAGACTTAGTTATTTGATTTTGATGTAATAACAGGACCGCGGACCGGAACCTCAATGGAACGGCACCTCGACCGGCTCACCACCTCGGTATACTCCATTACTCTTCCTAATTATGAACTACACATGGCCTGATTCTTTTATAGCCAAGGATATGTAGGCAGCTCAGATACCATGGCTCGGTCACATTTTCCTTTCTATTAGCTTTTGGTCTCTTTAAATAAGGATTGGGTCAAAAAATCTGTCTAGTCGTTCTTTGTCTGAAAATACTTCGTGTTTCCGGTCAAAAGGGGGCAACTATAGACATGTGATTTTTGACCCTCCCCACGATTTTTTATATTTTAGCATGTAAATATTTAATTTAGGCTTAATATCGTTATTTTAACTAATTTTGACTCTATTACTTTATTTTATTACAAGAAAATAAAAATTACAAAAAAATAGTTTCATTAATATTTTGTAGTCATTTTTAATCTTAAAAAATACCAAAAATAGTTTTATTTTAATGGTCAGTCTTATTTTAATAGTTATTTAACTTAAGTAGGATTAATTAATAAATGAGATTGTATTTTAGTCTCGTTCGCGAGGAAAGAATAAAATTCAGGCTCAAACAACCCATTTTTAGGCCTAATTTTCGGACCTAGCCCATAATTCCTAGGCCCATACCCTTTAACCAAAGAACAAACCTACAAATACCTAGACCTAGACTCTACAATCAGATATAGGAGTAACTCCTAAATCCTAGAGCCCTAGGGAAATGCGCCGCTGATCAACAATAGAGACCCCTCCCCCTCTAGAAGGTCTTCTTCTTCAGAGACTGGAAGAGACCTTCCTCACAGACTTTAAGAAACCTGAAGATTTTAGATCAGTGGCAATACACAAGGACCCCTCCCCCCCACGTCGCGTTCTTCTCCAAGAACCCTACCCCCCAAAGATCGTCTTCCTCGTCAGCCCCACCAAAACCGGCGACCCTTCATCTTCTCTACCAAGCTCACCGGAAGTCCGATAGCAATCTTCATCAGAAACACACATACACACGCACACACGAAAGCATACAGAGATACGCAGTTGCTTCAGTTTTGTTATGATGATTTCGATTTTCAGATTTTTTATGGAGTTCTATTAAATTTCAAAGTTTCGCTTCTTCTGATTTCATTGGAAATTTATTCGATTCCGGCCATGGAGTTTTGTTTGATTTTTATTTCTGTTCGAGGTAGAAGTTTTTCCGTCTAGGTCTTGTTCACATCTTCGATTCCGTTTTTGAGGTTTCCGATGATGGCAGGATCAGATCATTGTTTGTGTGTTGTTGTTTAGCTTCATTTGTAGCCGAGCTTCAGTTTGTGGCTGTTCTCAGCCTCTGTTTGGTTCTGCTATTGTTTTGATTTTCGGTCAGATTTAACTCGCCGGAGTTTGTTGCAAACTCTGTTTAATTGAAATGATTTGCTCATAGATGTCCGTTCCTTTCTTATTCTTTTGTCCTTGATTTTTTCCTATGTGATGTTTTAGTGATGAATTTGTGATGTTCTAACTTGAAATTGTTTGATGCGATTAAGAAATGAATGCCTTTTAGATTCATGTTTCAATTGAGTTCAATAAATTTGAAATAGGAAGTGCAAATGGTTCTAGGGTTTGGGTCCTGCAAATTGAAAATAAGGATTTGAGCTATGTAGGTAATTAATGGCATCTGGGATTAAGATGTTGCTAACTGTTATTAATGTATTCTATTGAATTGATAGGAGCAACCTTAATGAAATACAAGCCTTTTAAAATAACAAATTGAGGTGTGTCATCTATTAAATTAGATCACCTATGGCCCTCACATTAATATTATAACTTAGATACTAAAAAGGGGAATGTTCGTAATGGCTTTAGGCACGTTAATTATATAATTATCGTGGCTATTACTAAAATTCGGGGGTACGTTTCATGTGACCCGGTGCTAATTTCCAACAAGGTTAAATAGTATGTGTCGTGAATCACGGGTGCATTTCATGTAGCGTGGCTTGCGATATGTTTTAAATAACCTTGAAATAATTCCATAAATATATAAAAGCGGTTAAAGTCAAAAAGGCACATAGGTTTAAAAATATGTTAAAATTAGATAATTAGGCCAATAATAATAGTTGAGCGACCGTGCTAAAACCACGGAATCCGGGAATGTCTAACACCTTCTCCCGGGTTAACAGAATTCCTTACCCTGATTTCTGTGTTCGCAGACTGTAAAATAGAGTCAATCTTTCCTTGATTCAGGATTTGAACCGGTGACTTGGGACACCATAAATTATCCCAAGTGGCGACTCTGAATTTGAAATAAATAATCCCGTTTTGATTGTCACTTAAATTGGAAAAAACTCCCTTATACCCCTATTCAGGAGTAGCAAAAAGGAGGTGTGACAGGGTCGAGATGAGGTCCCTGAGGAGATTGGACTTGGAAGATATTGTCTTTGAGTCGCACGTTTGAGGAGATAATGCCGAAGATGCCGCTATTGGGGACGCACTTTGGGAATAGGCTGGATTCTTAGACTTTTGTTGTATGGATACCCTTTAACCTTTCTGTTTCTATGTGAGGATCCCCTTGCGGGCTTTTGTAATCATATGTAAGGATCCCTCGAGGGCTATTGTAAATGAATATCTATGAATACAAAGATATTTTCTTGGCTCCTGCCTTTCATACTTGCTGTATTTCTTTATGTTTGTGGCGGCTCCGAATGCGCGATCCTATTTGTCGCTGCTACTACTAGACCCGGATGCGAGTATTTCTTCCGGCCTTTGGTCGACAGAAATGGCTCCTTTCCAAGCTCATCGTTGTTCCTGAAATCAAGCTTGAAGTGGTCCGGTAAACTTGGATCTTTGAGGTATTCGTGCCTCGAGGAGGGAGAGCACCAAAGTGAAAGTTGACTTCGGGTGCTTAGAGTTTTTACTTTGAGCTTGACGTAGACAACCTTTTAAGGTATTGTAGGCAGGCTTATGAGAAAGGGGATATTCATACATAGGCAATTTTCCATGGTTGATTCCTCGCAATTGGGGCTTGAAGTGCTTATCTTTTCTTCTTGAGGGAGGACTTCGAGGTCTGATACCACCTCGATGATGTCGCTGACCCTCTATGGCATAACTTCTTCTTGGCGGAGAAGGTCGGGCTTGAATTCACGCTTAGTCACCTCGTCGGCTGTACTGGCCCTTTCATCATCGAGGCTTGCTGACCATATGGTGTCGTTCGCCCACGCCCTTTATTGTTGATGACGAGGAAGATGAGGGTCAAGAATGGGTCAGTTAGTTCGTCCGGGTTCGAACGACTGACATAGTCCCTGTGGAGCTCATGCCATTTCCCGAGGGATGGACTTATGCGTGTGAGTGGGGTATTTCGTGCTTTCATAGATTCGCTTATAGCGAAAACCAGTTTAGTAATTGTGTTTCCCCCTTTCCTGCAGCAACTTCGTGGCCTCCAAGCGAAGTCCCCGATTTGCCTGGCTAGGTTCGGAGGTTGGAAGTGGAATACCAAGGTGTGCGAGTACGCTGATTTTACCTTGGTCTTCATATATTTGAGTTGACATTTTCCTCTTTCTTTTTTACTGGCTTTGCCGTCGTAGGTATCGGGCGGTCCCTAAAGGCGAGGCAACGTTCCTCCAGAGAGGAGGAGGAGTCATCAGCCTCCAAGGCAAGGGGCGATGGAGATAAACGGGATTTGTACTCGCAGTGCGATGGAGCTTTTAGTAGGGCTAAATGGGTCCGTGTTTTCGAGAAGAGAACATCGCTCGAGCCTGCTGTTACTGGAGTCTTTGGTTCCGGAGCGGTGGTTCCTCCGAGTGATTATTCTTGGACCGAGGTTGATTCTTCCAGGGCCGAAGGGGCTGGACCAATAGGACTATGCTCGTCCTTCGAGGAAGTCCGTCGGCTTCACTTCGCGGTGAGTTTCGGCACAATCCTTCTGCATATCGTGTCTTCCCTTCCTTATCGAGTTTTTCTTCTGCAGGCCTTTCATAGGCTTAGGTCTGAGCTGCTCCGTCATGGGGCTAGGCTTCGGAAAGCTCTGGATGAGGGTAAGTCCCTTAGGCTACTTAGCGAGGAGAAGGAGGTTGAGTCGATGCACTGGCCATATGAGGCATACCGGAGCTCGAATTACAAAAGCTTCTTGGTGGAGCAGGTAACCTCTCACGATTCGCTTTTTTAACCCTTAAAGTTAATCTTTTTGCCTATCTTAGTTGTAGAAAAAGATAGAGGCTTTGGAGTACCTTAGGTGTGAAGCCGACTGAGTTAGGAATGCTTGTAGTGAACTAAAGGCTCATGTGCAGGCTCGAGCTTTAGACGAGAAGAGTGCCTTGGCCAAAGTTCCCGCCTTGGAGGCCCAACTCCGCCTGGCTCATGACAATGCTTCAGTTCAAACGGATATGATCGTGAAGCTTCAGTCCGATATCTTGAAGGTCAGGGCTGAAATAGTCGGTGCTCGGGCTGAAGCAGCACTAAGTCGGACTAAGGCTGAGTAGGAGACGATGATTCATATGAAGGACGCTACTGATGCCCAAGCCGAGTTGAAGCGGGACCTCGATTGTGAAAAGAGGATCGAGGAAAATGTTTGTTGCAGATCCCGAAAAGAGGCACTTGAAGAGATCGGCGCCAGGGGTTTCGTTCTCCTGGAAGAGTTGGCTCGAGCGGGGGCGGACGAGCGTGATGCTCAGTCATTTCTTGCCGATGCCACGGAGAGTGAAGATGGGGCTAGTAGGCCATGGCCTTCGGGAGCGGAGCATATATTTTGCCATTTTGTAGTTGATATTCGCAGAGCATGTTTGTAAATGGAGAACGCACCTTTCGCGTATGTAGACAAAAGAAAACTTGAAGTTTTATCTCTTTTGTTTCCCTTTCTGCATTGCTTTTGACCAGGCGGGTTGGCTTCGGAGTTTGGTTGGAACTTTGGATTTGTAATATGGCTCTGCAGCTCATAAGGAAGGCCTAAAGGCACTATTATGCTCGGTTAAATGCGGCTTTTAATGCAAGCTGGCATTAGAGCTCTTACGCTTTGCCCAGCTATTTTGGGTTTAATCTCCAAGTCAGGTTTTGACTCGAGTCTACTTGACTTCAATTTTATGTGCCTGGATGGGCGGATGACAATGGCTCTAATGCCTTGCCCTTGGGCATTTGTATTTTAACTATTTTGGGTTCAGTTTCCGAGTCAGGTTGCAACTCGGTCTTACTTCACCCTCAAGTTATTTGTGCTTGCATGGGCGGATGATGATGGCGCTTACGCCTCGGGTCGAAACGTCCTTTTATGTATGTGGCCCTGAGGCTCGTGGAGCTGGCAATGATGGCTCTTACACTGTGCCCTTAGGCATGTATAGTTAAATATTTTGGATCCGGTCTCCGAATCGGGTTACAACTCGAGCTCATTTTAATCCTCAAGTTTTCAATTTTATAAGCTGGCGACAGTGGCTCTTACGCTTTTGGTCATTGAGACCTTTTAGTGTGTGGCCCTGAGGCTCGTTTGGCTGGCGACAATGGCTCTTATGCTTTTGCCCGTGGGCATATGTAGGCTTTGTTTTCCTCTCGTTAAGGGCTTTTGAAATGATTTTGCCTGACCCATCATCGGTTCGGGAAGAACCTCGATTTCAAGTCATTGACGGTGATGTTCGAGCAACTCGAAAGGTTTAGCTCATAGGCTAAGTAGCTCGAAGCCTTGTAATTTGGAGCTGACATGTTCGAAGCTCTTTTGCTTGTTGAGGGTAGCCTGTTTTAACTAGTTCTTTTCGAAGTAGATTTGAAGTAATGACCTGTGATTTTGTTAGCGACGGTCGGGCGTCCCGAGTCGCATTAATTTGGCTGGTGCAGCCGTTTTGATCGTAGTCATATGCGTTTGGCCGGAGCCATTTTTTATCCCAGTGATAGTTGAGGCGTCTACATCGAGGGTATACCATTTCTGGAGTAAGGTCTTACAAAATTTTCATGCCTGCTGAGGTCTTACCGTTTTTCATGCCTGTTGAGGTCTTACAGTTTTTTCATGCTTGTTAAGGTATTACAGTTTTTTCATGTCTGTTGAGGTCTTACAATTTTTTCATGCTCTTGAGGTCTTACAATTTTTCTTGCTGCGTAAAATAGATCTAGCTAGACCGAGTCTGCTGCTCGTGGTCTTATTGCCTCGGGTTTTCTAGTAAATGACAATTGACTGTAGTCTCTGAGTCATCAAGTTTGCTTAGGCCCGAAGACCGTTACTTGTGATCTCGGAAATGCCTCGTTGGGGCCTTATGAGTCTGGTGCCAGGACCCTGAGGTCGTGCGGTGCCAAATTGTTGAGGCTAAGTCTCTGAGTATTTCGGGATGTACTCGGTGGAGGGATCCCTGCCGTGAGCATGCTGCATTATCTTTTGGAGTACGATATGCTTTTGGCGAAAGATACTCTTTGATTGCTTGACGTAAATACATGTTGTTGTGTTGAATAGATCTTATTAGACCGAGTTTGCCCGCTTGGGGTCTTACGGCCTCGGGTTTTTAAGTGCGTGGCAACTGGCGACAATCTTCAAGTGCTCATGGTACCCTTGATATTGGTGATGCTTGGCGATATCCGCATTTCCTTACCTGAAGGTTTTATGATTTCAGAGTTTCGACCCGGAGGACGTTTGAGTGTTAAATTATTGGCGTCAGTCCCCGAGTGTTTGGGACATTTCCGGCGGAGGAATTGCTACTTTATTTTGCGAAGGTATTTTTGGCAAAAGGAATTCTTTGATTGCTCGGTACAATAGTACACGTATTCGCCGATGGGAGCCTGGCTATATGGACCCGGTTCATTCGACCGTTTTGCCCGGTACATTACATTCCTATAGGAACCCCGTTTGGCATTTCAAGGCGTTTTCGAGTGGGTGTCTTTCTGGGGGAATGCCCCTCATTGCTCAAAGTTGACTGCAAAAGAATTTTTGAGCATTTATGGAGTTTCCTTTAGGCAGCTCGCAGAAGTTGCCTCGTTAAAAACCTTGCCGGCAAAACCCTTCTTTTGGGACAAAAACTTGATCGAAGGAAAAGAGTGCAACAGATGCGTTTTAAAACCTTAAGGTCTTTGGGAAGTGTTAGCATTCTGACTGCTCTGGTCGAGTGACTGCATAAGGGTTAGTCCTAAATTCGAAACAAAAAGGGAGATGGTGGTACCTTGAAGTGAGATATCCTGGCGATGCCTCGGGATTGATTTGCTACAATCGTGAGGGCTAATTTGTTTCAATAGCCCGAGGTGAAGACTCAGTATGGTTGTTTACTTCATTTTTCCAGGTTCGATTGAGGGTGAGGCCCGATTCGCCCTTTGGTTTACTCGGGGGTGGAGGTACGAAAGTTGGTAGCACATCGTGTATTGTGAACATTTCCACATGTTGTTCCCCATAGACGGTTTTAATTCCGTCCTTTTTGGAAATTTTATCATCTGGTGAAGGGTGGATGGCACTACTCTCATGCAGTGTATCCACGGCCGACCGAATAAGGCGTTATACATCATGTCTCCTTCGATGACATGGAATTTGGTGTCTTGGGTCGTGTCGGTTATGGTAACTAGGAGGATGATTTCTCCTTCCATTATTTCGCTTTCCATGTTGAATCCGTTGAGGACCCGAGTGGTGTGCACGATTTGGTTGAGCAATCTGAGCTGCTCTATCACCCTCGACCAGACAATATTAGCCGAGCTGCCTAAATCCACGAGTACACATTTTATTTTAAAAGAATTTACAAGGAAGGAGATTACTAGTGTGTCGTTGTGGGGTTGAGACAGGGTCTGAATGTCCTCTTTGCTGAACGTGAGGGCATCCTCGGGGATATAACCATAGGTTTGCTTTTCTCTAGTGATGTATATTTTTGTTCTTCTCATTACGGGTTCCTGCAGGGCATCGGCACCCCCCATGATCATGTGGATGACATGTCGTGGCTTGTTTGTCTCATTCTTGTTGATTGCCTCCCTTTCTCTGTACAGATTTTTGGCTCGATCGCTAAGGAATTCACAGAGATGTCCTTTGTTAAGCAGCCGAGCTACCTCTTCTCGTAGATGATGACAATCCTCGGTCCTGTGGCCACGTGTGTTGTGAAACTCGCATACTAAGTTGTAATTCCCTTGTGAAGGATCTAACTGTATAGGTTTGGGCCACTTGGCATCTCTAATTTTACTGATGGAGAACACGATGCCTGACACGTCGACATTGAAGTTGTATTCTGACAAGTGGGGCGCACCCGTTGGCACTGTGTTTCGATCGAACCTGGTTCTATTGATGAGCCCCCGAGGGTCCTGTCCTCGATCCACTCTCCGATAATTGCGAGGTAGGTTGTGCCTCGGGGAGTACCTCCTATCTTCGAGGTATGGCTGATACCTTTCTTTGTTTTGTTTCGGTTTACTTGGGTATACTAAGCCCAAAGGGGCTCTCAACTGGTCATCCTCTACCCTGATCTTCGACTAATATTGGTTGTGGACGTCCGACCAGGTCACAGTTGGATACGCGATTAGGTTCTGTTTCAACTATTTTGAAGCCACCGAGCTTCATTCTTTCAGACCTTGGGTGAAGGCCTGCACTGCCCAGCCGTCGGAGACTGGCGGTAGCTCCATCCTTTCCATCTGAAAGCGAGACACGAATTCCTGCAGCATCTCATTCTCTCTTTGCTTGATTTTGAAATCGTCGAACTTTCTCGTCGCTACTTTGATGGCACCAGCATGTGCTTTTACGAAGGAGTACGCTAGCATGGCAAATGAATCTATGGAATTAGGAACCAAGTTGTGATACCACATCATGGCCCCCTTCAGGAGTGTTTCCCAAATTTTTTCAGCAATATGGACTCGATCTCGTCATTCTTTATATCATTCCCTTTTACCGCACATGTGTAAGAAGTAATGTGTTCATTAGGGTCGGTGGTCCCGTTGTACTTAGGGAGTTCCGGCATTTTGAACTTCTTTGGAATGGATTTCAGGGCCGCTTCCTCGGGGAACGGTCTTTGTATGAACTTCTTCGAATCCACGCCCTTGAGGACCGGGGAGCACCCGGGATCTGGTTGACTCTAGAGTTGTAGGTCTCGACCTTTTTATCATTGGCTGCTATCATTTTCTTGCCCGACTTGATCCTTTTGGTAAGGTCCTCCAGCATTTTTACAATGGCAGGATCGGCTACCGATCCGTTATTGCTCGATCTCTCGGGTAACTGTTCGTCTGGGGGAGCTATTTTCGGCGCTGCTGTGTTGGGAGTCTTCGAATGGCTTTGTAACTGAGCGATGGCCGACTATTGTGCCTGCAACATTTCAAAAATAACATGAAGATTAACTTCTTGTTCTACCCAGGATGGGGTTTTTTGGACTTCTTGTTGGCCGTCATGCCGTATGCTCTTGTCGGTGTGTGAGGTTTCGTTGACATGTTGTGCATCCTATGAATCCGCATCTACTAAAATATGTCGGGGCGCACTATCGGGATTCTGTGGTGGCGCACCGACAGCCGAAACAACCATACCATTTTCCCCGTGGTTTTTGAGGTTGTCGTTCTCAACTCTATTTACTGAGCAAGACATTTTGACCCGAAATCAAAAGATCTCTAACAAGAAAAAATGTGAAAGATAACTTGCGTTTGTGTAATGAAACCTGCAAGAAAATAATCACTATTATTTTAGCCCCACAATGGGCGCCAAACTATTTACCGTGGAAATTCTAACAACAATTAAATTTGTAAATGGGACTCTAAAAATACGTGATTTATTTTTATGTTAGTTGTTAGAGCAGTTGATTCTAGGCGTATAAAGTTTAATGATGAAATACGAATTAAAAAGGGGCAGTGATCAAACTGAGGGGCTTGCTACCCGGGCTTCGAACTGGTCGATGAAAGGCCTTGGGGTCGATATCCGGCTCGAGCTCGAGCTATCGGGGATAACCGGGAAATGGATAACAGTTAAGGCATAATTAAAGAAGGCTCTTTATGGCCAATACCAAGCAATAAATGAAGAACAAGTATGAAAGCAATAAATGCAAAGAGTAGCTTCGAGCGAGTAAGTTAGAGAGAAGAAAGAGAGATATTATTGCTCTTGTGTAGAATAGTTGATGTTCTTCCTTACAGCGTGTTAACGACTCCCCTTTTATAAGATGGGGTGATTCCAAACTTAGTACAAAATACGTTGAGTGATAAAGGAAGCGGGATGGGACAACTAACTAGCTTTATGACGTATACGTAGGACAATGTTAGGCTACCCAGGTAGACTTAATCGACTCCGGATTCACTCTTCGGAGGCCTCCCATGCTCGTCGGAGTTTTGGCCGATGTTATCCTCGGCTGGATATTGACAGATCTTGAGGTAAGTAACCGGCTCGAGGTCTCGAGCCTCCCAGGCGACCCCCTGAAGCAATTTGTCAATGAGAAGTTGGTCCTCCAATTTCACCGTACACATTTACATTATTAGCATGTTATGTACTCCCCTTCCTTAGGATCAGTATGAATATATTACCCCCCCCCCCTCTATGTCTGATCAGCTATTTCTAAGCATGTTTGTACCAATTCCAAAGACCTCTGCCTGTTATGTCTTTACCATCATGTGCTCCATGTATCCCCAATTCCTATTACCCCTGTGTGTAGGTTTGTTCCTTCTGTTTGGTTCTGTGTTCTTTAAGTATTGCCGAGTTGGTTTTGGGCTCCATGTTTGATTTGTTGTTGTCTAATCATGTAATTATCTCTTTTCAAAGTTGTTTTAGTGCATGACTCCCTCTTTTACTCCACAAAGCTATATCAAGCAAACCTCTTTTTAATACTATTTTCGCACTAAAACCTTTCAAACTGTGTCAAGCACTCTCACTCTACTCCTAAGTCACTAGGTTCTGCCCCCTCCAGTATGGGTACTCCCTTGGGATCCTCTTGAAAACCCTCTGAACTCTGGCATACTAATGAAATCCTACTTCGCGATGCCCTTGCCTCTCCACTCGGCCTCAACTCGCCTCGAAGCTTCCAAAAATCAGAATCATAATATCAAATTACATAAAAAAATCCCGAAATTGGTCAAACCCGAC
This sequence comes from Nicotiana sylvestris, assembly GCF_000393655.2. NCBI lineage: Eukaryota > Viridiplantae > Streptophyta > Magnoliopsida > Solanales > Solanaceae > Nicotiana > Nicotiana sylvestris. The sequence goes on along the minus strand of NC_091064.1, from coordinate 133,459,094 downwards.
CCCCAGGCCCACGTCTCAGAATCAGATAAAAATCACATCAATAGAATCCTTATCCTCCTACGAGTTCATACATACCAAGAACATCAAAATCAGACCTCAAAGGGCCCCTCAAATCCTCAATTTACACTCTCCAATTTCAAGCCCTAATTCCCCAAATTTCTAGTCCAACTTCTCAATTAGGTGATGAATTAGATCATAGATTCATGAAATTTAAACCATTATAGGTTAGAATCACTTACCCCAATGTTTCTCCTTCAAATCCTTTGAAAAATCACCTCTCTTCCGAGTTCCGTAAGCCCAAAATTTAAAAATTAAGAACAAAGAGCTAGGGTTTTTTCTGTCAAGCAAAACCGCACCCGCGGTCAAATATGTGCTTCTGCGGCACCGCACCTACAGAATTTCCATCTCAGGTGCAGAACCCACTAAATGTACCAATTCTGCATTTGCGGTCAACCCCATCGCACCTGCGGTGCGCACCTGCGACTCAACTTCCACTTATGCAGAAAAGACCCAACTCCACAGTGTCCGCATCTGCGACTCCCTACACGCACAAGTGACCTCGCACCTGTGCTCCCTAATCCGCAGGTGCGGAAATGACAGAAGCAACACAATCAACAGCATCAACTCAGGGCCAAACTTTCCGAAATCATTCTGAGGCCCCCGTGACCTTAACAGAAAATAAGAACAAGTCACATGTCACCATTCAAACTTATTCTAACCTTCGGAACACTCAAACCAATATCAAAACATCAAATCACCCTCAAATTCAAGCGTAAGGAGTTAGAAACATCCAAATTCCACAGACGACGCCGAAACCTATCAAATCACCTCCGATTGACCAAAAATGTTGTACACACATCACAAATGACACAACGGAACTACTCCATTTCTGGAATTCCATTCCGACCCCGATATCAAGATTTCCATTGCCGACCGGAAATACCAAATTTCCAATTCCGCCAATTCAAGCCTAAATCCACCATGAACCTCCAAATTCCATTCCAAACGCGCTCCTATGTCCAAAATCACCCGACAGAGCTAACCAAATAATAAAAATCCAAATCTGAGATCCAATACTAAAAAGTCAAATCTTGGTCAAACTATTCAAATTTAAAGCTTCAAGCTGAGAATTGTTCTTCTAAATCTATTCTGATTATCCTGAAAACCAAAACTAACGATTTACATAAGTTATAATACATCATACGGGGCTAGTCATGCCCAGAATCTTGCACGCGAAGTGCAAATGCTCAAAACGACCGGTCGGGTCGTTACATCCTCCCCGCCTTAAACATACTTTCATCCTCGAACGTGCCTACAGTTGTTTCAAAAGCCATCAAATCACCATGTATCCTCACTATGGACATACCCGGGGGTGATCCCACATCACCCCATCCCATACAGATCCGATAGCACAACATAACTGAAATTCCGCAATCCAACCAAGCCCATAAACCTTAGAATCAAATTTCCACTTCCGAAATCATCTATAAGATCTGAATCTCACGTCTATACTCTGAATAAGTGTGAACAAGCTATAACAAACCATACCTACAATCTTGGATGCAATTACATGATATACCACATAACCCAAACACACGTAGCGATAATTTCTAATCATGACAGTTGCTAAAAATAATCGAATATCGATAATAAACCTCTTATCAAATAAAGCCTCATTCCAATACTTTCGTATACTGCCAATGATGAATGAAACACGCAGAAGTCATAATCATTCCTCACATCAACCATTCATGAAACTCCCTCTCCTTTGGCAAGGACCATAGTAATTTCTAAGCTGAATCCCGATATTATCCTTCCAACATGCTGAAATCGAATCCGATAGTATTCATTCTAGATCCCAATGAACTTATCTCATCTAACACAAACACTCTAGTGACATGACACATCGATACAATCTAAAGCCACAACCCGTGCACCAAGAAGTAATAGTCCAAATGTACTCAAATCATGGAAAGTGAATCAAATGAGAGAGTTGTACCGTAGGCTCACCATTACCACCACAACACAATGGTGAGAACCCATCACACATCGTAGAACCGGATCACATGAATCTAACCCAAAGGATCATAGCTCGACATAACTTTGCCACAATGCGCGACCCTAACCAAACACTGGTTCACATGAGACACCCTAAGTCACCATGCTCAAAATATTCAACCAAGCGCAATTTGATGCCTAACACCCAAAAGTGAATCACCATAATCATAGAGAAGTAAATGACGCAATGTCATACCAGTACAAAAGAACATATGCAATGCGCAACAAATCATGCAACACCTAAATACCCGTCTAATTCAAATCCCGCTATAAAGCCCAAATGGAACAACACCATATGTGCGTATACCACAAAATCACAACTCCTTGTAACATAGGATAGTAACTCATAGATCACTCTAGAATACGAATAAGCTCAACAACAATCGAATGGCACATCTCTCAATAATAGTAGCTTAGAGTCAACAAATCCGACCCGGTGCAAAACGCACATCTATGTTTAGCCTACCAATGAACCCCAAGTCAATTTTGGTCACCCACAACAGATAAATAACCCTCCGAAAGTCCACAATGACTGAATCACAACACATACTACCCTCTTACTAATCTTAGCTATATTTTCACAGTCCACAACCACGAAACCATCTGCTCATGAAAACTCCCAGTCTCCAAATCCATTAGAACATACGAATCACCATTTTTGGTCTCAACTCCACCGCCTGAATATTCACACTTCTCCTATTACACGATCATCCTACGAGGAATACTTCTGAAATTTTTTCTGTGCCACAAGGTAAAAATCTGAACTCCAGAAATCGATCAACAAGAGAGTGCCGCAATACTAATGAGGTATCCATAACTCAACCACATTGCCCTTTCTGAAATGTATACCTTCATCAAGCCACACCAATTATCAATATTGTTTTCCTAATCATCTAAAACTGCCCATGCTGCATAAGAATTTATGATCTTCCTTTCAGAACTGAACCGTGATCTCACACATGCAAATCTCAATCCTACACAACATACCGCATATACCATACCATCCTAGGGTAAATGCAAGAACTTCATATCCACTTCGAGCCACAAGTAACTACGTACTCAACTAGTCAAGAACTTTCCATTTGATCCCATATATAAGAAAATCACTATACATCTCATGCTCCTCATGCCAGTAGAAAATATAGATCTCTAACCATGGTAGAAACCATCAAGAATTCTCTGAATTCCATTTGCACAAAACCAAACCGTCAGAACTGAATTCCTCTAACTCAACCAAGCTACAAAGGCCATCAAAACCTAAGAGCATTGCCCCGAAACACCTGTAGAAACCCACTGCATCATAGGCAGTCATGAACCGATCATATCCATTACCATGCCGATCCAACCAACTACCAGGCTATCCTAATTCTCTGAGGTCCTTCCAAAATACCTTCAAATTGATACGTTTCCTTGCTAGTACACAACTATCCTTAACTAAAACTTGCCCCACGAACATTAGCATAAAACCACATCGCCCTAAGGCTCATAAACTATCGTATTCTTCTGAAGCACCCCAAAAGTACCACAGCCGAGATACTCACTCTGAAGAGACTTGTGAATCTAAAGACATTACCTTCACCTTAATAATAATGGTATATAGAATTCATAATGATAGAGAAATGCCACAAGTCCTAACATCCTCCCATATAAATATCAGTTTCTAGCCAACACACATCCTGAAGATTCCCAATTACTACATGTAAATCACAAATCCTTCAAAACCATTCTCGGGAGTCATCTACTCTACTCTGGTTTCAAATAGTCTGATCAAATGAACCGAACGACCTGTGCCCTATTAGAACAGCAACACCTATGTAAGTACCATACATCCTTCACCAATAACAACTCAAGTCATTCCGTGATTCTCATACACCCATAAAGCATAACGTAACCTTCATTAAAAAATTCCTTTACTCGAGCCATCCTCGATCTCAACCCTTGCAAGCCACAACTGATTCACTAGTATACCTCAAACTGAAACCAATACACCACATAACCGTGCAATCAACTAATCAATACCAGCCCCCCCCCCACTTGGCTCGAAGCCATAGGTCAAAACACACAGAACTCCCATTACCCATCCTCTACTACTGCCATAATACCATGGTGAGATTAAACTAAATCATTCATAAGCTTGTGCAACATAAACCACCTAGTACTTCAAGTCATCTGCAAATCTCACATTCATCCTCGTAACAGACAAGACTACTCTCATGAGCGACCCAAGCTCAAATTGCAACAACACACATATATTTCACTGGTAAGGAGGACTTTCAACCAACAACATAGGGGTTACACAAACCTCAGAACACCCCGTAGGACATAACTCACATGCTTTGCCTCAAACTGACATCTCTTCACACTCTTCCACCGTCATAAAAATCATGCAATCACTTAATCTTCCTGAGTCTGGACTCATATCGTAACATGAAATCTATTCTATTCCCTAATTAGACAACATGAAAAGATCCACACACCCATAACTCGGGGCTATACATCAAATCAAGATAGGAATCAAGCACTAAATAGTTCTTTCTATCCTCAAGCAGACCCTTCTCGTCACATTCAACTCATATGAGCACATCTCACACTCACATCCTACTCATCACATAGCCATCCAGTCATCACTTCTATTAATAGGGACACTACCGAACATATTATTCCAAAAGCACATGCTCACACAATCAACACCTTAGTGCTCAAGATACAAGCAGAGACCGACCTCAACTACTCCAGAATGGCTCAACATCAACACATAAAAATCACATCTTGCCCCTCGATCAGGGAATCACAGGCCGTCGATGCACAACTGATACCGAGCGCTCGTGTGCGCATACGAACATGTGGAAGGAATTTCATGCGTTATATTTCAAGCTGAATCAATGTTGCACAATAAGAATTCAAAAATGTGGGATTTCCTAAAGGTTTAGCATCCTCCCGAGGGTAAGTACAGACATCTCTGTACCGATCCGCGAGACTCTACTTAACCTACACATGACTCGTGAGGCCTATGTAACCTAGGCTCTGATACCAACTTGTCACGACCCCAAAACTAACCCTGTCATGATAGAGCCTATCTTGGAGCTAGGCCAGCCACAAACCAAAAAACAATCAGTATTTCCCATTCTTAGGATAAAATCATATCTTTTTAATAATAAACCTTTATATTGTGGTGAAAACGAAACAACATTGCGGAAATAAATCCCGACATCAGGGTGCCACTAGTCATGAGCAACTACTACAACTGTCTGACAACCTCAAGACCAACATGGTTAGGGAAAATAACAAAAATACACTAAGGGAGAATAATAATGGAGAAAACTAGGGCTGCGATTGACAAGTAACTACCTTGCTAACTCCGATGATTTTGCCACCGAGCTCAGAAATACCTTGATCTGCTCACAAAGTGCAGGAAGTAATGTGAGTACGCCAACTCAGTAAGTAATAAAAGTAAATAAAGACTAAGCAGTATGAAATAATAGAATCCACGTCATACCACCAGAATAAGTACAGTGTGCTTCCATAATAGTGTATAATTTTCTCATTTCATCAAAATTTAAGTTTTCGGTGGATATCATTTGAAGATGTGTAAAACTCCACTTAAAACATTTTTCAGCGGTTTTCAAAACAAGCGATGAAACAGTGAGTAACAATGGTGGATAACATAGTTGGCCTCTCAGGCAAAACTCACTCGAATACAGCCCCTCGGGCAATGTAAATCATAAATAGACCCTCGGGAAACATAGTCATAAACAGCCCCTCGGGCTACCATTTATACATCTCATAACATATAAATCTCAATGAAAATTTCAAAGCCAAATCAGCAATTAAATTCCGAACATCTTTCGAAAACTACAGTTTCAATGAAAGTTGTTTAAAACAATTGTTCAACATTTGTAATAGAGGCTTAGTATAAAGAGGAGTGAAAATAGTAATTTCATAAAACTTAGCCCCTCGGGTAAAGTATCACTCATGTATATATATATATATATATAGCCCCTCGGGCAGCCTTTCAGTCACTCGAGACTCAGCTCTCATCAATCAACGCTCACACTTAGCACTCACACTCAATAAGTACCTTATAATAAACACTGCAGCGTGCAGCCCAATCAATATATCTAGTCGATTGCGCTCACTAGGGGTATGCAGACTCCGGAGGGGCTCCTACAGTCCAAGCGCTATATCGTTGTGGCGTGCAGACCGATCCAACATATCGCTGTGGTGTGCAGACTGATCCATATATCGCTGCAACATGCAGCCCGATCCATAAATATATAATCCTCACGACCAGGCCTTCAGCCTCTCTAAGTCATCAACCTCACAATTAGGTCATTGGTCTCTCTCAGCCATCAACCTCACAAGCCACTAGGACTATCAGTAAAATAGGGTGTTCCGCCCAAAATATCATTTATAATATCAAAACTAAGTTGTATACGGCTAAAATCGGAATATCAATTTTACGGTTGACGAGGCATTGTGCAATCTCATCTTGAAGGGCCTAGATAATAGCTCGAGGTTCGATGTCTTCAGGGATTTTTCATGCCTGGTATCGGGGTAGAACGAACCGGTGCGTATCACAAGTAAGCGAGAAGTTCCCTAGGAGTAGTATTTTCTGACAGCACTTGCGCAAACAGTGACGGCCTGCACCAGGCTGATTGAGTGGTTGTACCAGCTACTTTATGTAATAATTACACGTGTCATATTGGGATTTTCCCCTCATATATAAAGGGGACCCTTGTCAATTTTGTGGGGGATATGATACTCAATAGTGAGTATACAAGAACGTTCTCTCTGCTTCCTAACTTAACATATTCTCTTGATCTCATTACTTATTGCTTACATTTATTGTGTTCTATTTATTGTTCTTCATTTATTTCTCATTGTTGGTCATAAAGAGCCGCAATCGAATTCATCATAACCATTAATCCTATATCGACTGCCCTAGGCCGGGCATCTGAATCGACCTCGAGGCCTCATACACACAAGCTCGAGGACCTCGAGGCTTTCTAACCTTTCATTTAACATCTATTGACTAACAACTAGCATAAAAATAGATCACATATTTTTAGAACAACAAAATCAAATCTAATTGTTATTACCATTTTCAAGGTAAACAGTTTGGCGCCTACCGTGGGGCTAAAAATAAGAGTGATTGTTTTCCTGCTGGTTTACTACATAACACAAGTTATCTTTCATGCTTTTTCTTGTCCAAGAATCTTTGATTTCAGGTCAAAATGTCTAACTCGGTAAACATACATGACAACAACGGCCTCAAGGACCATAAAGAGTATGGTGCAGCTGTTCTAGGTAATAGTGTACCACCACAAAACCCTAAGGTCGCACCAGAACTAATTCTCGTCGATATGGTATCACGCAACACTCAACGCATTGGCGTAAATTCCCATACCAACAGGTATGTACGCTGAGAAAATCAATTGGACAATCGAAAAAGCATCATCCGAGAAGAAAGAGAAGCAAGTAGGGGAAGCGAAGTGGGAAAACCTCAGCACATCGTTCATATGATAATCAAGCGGGCTGACGTTCCCTAGGGGCCCGGGATCAAGCGAATAAAGGTTTCCGTGGAAATGCAAGGGCAAACCCAGGGCCGGGCATATGAGGAAATCCTTACGTTTAACGAAGAAGATTTCGAGACTCTCTCTCATCCACACAACGATACGCTGGTAATCTCGTTCCTCTTAAATAATATCCAAATTAAACGTGTACTCGTGGATCCAGGTAGCTCAGCCAATGTAATTAGGTCGCCGGTGTTAAACAGCTCGTATTACTCGACCAGGTTACCTACCTCCCGAATCCTCAGCGGCTTCAATATGACCGGCAAAGCAACAAAAGGAGAAATCATCCTCCCGGTTAACATATCCGATGCAGTTCAAGATACCATGTTCCACATCATTAATGGTGACACGAGGTACGATGCCTTGCTCTGTAGGCCATGGATACATAACATGAAGGGTACCATCGACCCAACATCAAATGATGAAGTTTCCAGTAGAGGATGGAATAAAGACGGTGTATAGGGAGCAACATGCGGCGAAAAAAATGTTCGCGGTCCATGAAGAGGTAAAAAATTCTGCACACTCCACCTCGGGAGAGTTGGAAAGCCAACAAACCCTCGAGTATGATGAAGAGGATTTCCTCACTTCCAGAACCTTCATTGCCCCCGAAGAATCAAATGCAACGAAGTCGACTATTGAAGAGCTGGAGAAAGTCGTATTGATCGAGAATCTCCCAGATCGGAAGGTATACCTAGGGACGAGATTAACACCCGAACTCAGGAAAAAACTCATTCAATTCCTTATTAACAACATCAATTACTTTGCTTGGTCCCATTTAGACATGAAAGGAATCCCACCGGAGATAACTACCCATCGACTAAGTGTCGACCCCAGGTACAGACCGGTGAAGCAAAAATGGAGACCCCAGTCCGAGATAAAGCATGCATTTATCAAAGACAAAGTAACAAAGCTCCTAAAAATAGGGTCTATTAGGGAAGTAAAATTATCCCGAATGGCTGACCAATGTGGTGGTATCCCCAAAAGGGGAATAAACAAAGAATGTGTGTAAATTATAAAGATCTAAACATGGTGTGCCCAAAAGACTCATACCCATTGCCCAACATCGATCGTTTGATCAACGCCATGCCCGACCATGAAACCCTTACTTTTCTCGATGCCTATTGGGGGTATAATCAAATTCAGATGAACCCCAAGGATAGAGAAAAGACTTCATTCATCACGAAGTAAGGTACATACTGTTACAATGTCATGCCCTTCGGGCTAAAAAATGCAGGGGCCACTTATCAATGCCTGGTTAATAAGATGTTCAAGCATCAAATAGGAAAGTCCATAGAAGTTTATATTAACTATATGCTAGTTAAGTCCCTGTGTGCAAAGGACCATTTGACTCATTTGCAGGAAACATTCGACATCCTCAGAAGTTACAATATTAAACTCAATCCAGAGAAGTGCGCCTTTGGGGTAGGATCGGGAAAATTCTTAGGTTTTATGGTATCGAACAGAGGAATCGATACCAACCCCGATAAAATCAAAGTCGTTGAAGAAATTGCGGTGGTAAATAACGTAAAGGTCGTATAGCGACTAGCCGAGTGGATAGCAGCCTTGGGCCAGTTTATATCAAGGTCATCGGACAGAAGTCACCATTTCTTCTCCTAGATCAAAAATAAAAACAACTTCGAATGGACTCCAGAATGCCAACGTGCCTTGGAGGAGTTGAAGCGATACCTGACAAGCTCGCCTTTGCTCCACACCCCAAAAGAGGATGAGACATTGTATTTATACCTGGCCGTATCCAAGATAGCGGTAAGTGGTGTGCTAGTTCGAGAAGAAAATGGTATGCAATTCCCTGTTTATTATGTAAGTCGGACCTTGGGTGATGCCGAAACCAGGTATCCGCACCTGGAAAAACTAACTCTTGCATTAATAAGTGCGTCTTGAAAATTGAAACTTTACTTCCAATGCCATCATATTTTGCATTTTAACAACATACCCCCTCCGAAGCATATTGCATAAACCCAAATTATCGGTCCGACTGGTCAAATGGGCCATCAGACTCGAGGGATATGATATCGAGTATCAGCCCTAAAGAATGGACCATAGTCCACATTGTTGATACCCAATTTTTCCCTACATATTTTTTTTCAATATGCAAAATACATTCAAAATAGAATATATATATATATATATATATATATATATATATATATATATATATATATATATATATATATATATAAGCATGTCCAAATATTTTATTATTTTCTCATAATTTTCAAAGGTTTTTAAATCAATTTATTTCCCTTTTTATTCATAAAAAACCCCAATTATTATTTCCAAAATGATTATTTTGGTAATTTATTTCTTGGAATTTTATATTTACGCTAAAATATAGCTAAGGAAATTTTTTCATATTTTTACAAATTTATTTAGTATTTGTTAAGCTAAATTTTATATAATTGCAATATTAGCCATTTTTAGGTTTAAATTTGTCTCATGTTTATAAAATAGGATCCTATATTTTTAATTTGTTAATTATGTATTATAAATCATTTTAGCGCTTTCAATTGGTTTTTAGAAATTTATTTACTATTTTTTATAAATTAAAAGGGAAAATGGCTATTTAAATGATAGCCCAATTTCATTTCAATTGTAGCCTAATTTGAACCCCAAACTAGACCCAATTTTCCCCGGCCAAATTCCCATTCAAACCCGACCACTAACCCATTTAAAAGACGCAACCCGAACTCCCTACCTAACCCCTTTAATCCCAACCGTTGATTATTTAAATCAATGGCCCCCATTACCCTTTACCTTTTTTAATCCTGAACGACCCCTAAACCTAAATCATTTCTCACCTAACGCCGCCCTTGAATCCCTCTTCTCTATCAACTCTCTCTGAAACTCTCATGAACCCTAGTCGCCGCCCTCCCACCCCACCCTAATACCTTCTTAATCCATGGCCCCTCATGGTCATTTGAGACATGTAGCAGCCTCTCATGGCTCTTGGGTGTTGGTCTCTGTGGTTTCATGGCCAGTCCTTGAAGGAATCTGGTCCAACCCTTGCTTGACTTTTGTTCATGGCTTTTCTCCGGCCATCCACGACTTTTCTCCGGCCATTCATGGCCTTTCAAGGAAGATCCTTGACTTTCCTGGTTAGATCAGAAACTTTCAAGGTCTTTCTCACCTTTTCTGTGTTTTTCAAAACCCTAATCTTTAAGATCTTTTGATTTTTCTTTCAGATCTACTTTAGATATGTACTTTCTACACTACAAGAAACTAGACTTATTGTGGCGACATATTGTGGCGACCTATTGGGTTGCAGCAAAAGTTATAGTTTTAGCGACGACTTTAAATGTCGCTACAAAATGACAATATTTAGTTGCGACTTTATTAGGTCGCCTCTGATATGTGCAACCAAAGGTTGAAATATTTCATTCCCGCGAAAGCAAAATTTTGGCTCCACGGATTTTGTGGTGACTCTAATAGAGTCGCTGCTAAATAGTTTTTGGAGCGACTGGGTCGCCTCTATTACTTAGTTATTTTAATTTTTAAAAAAAAGGTGTATAACAATTAAAACAATAGAAGAACTTAAAAGAACAAAATTCTTGCATTCCCCTACATTTCTCAATTTTATTGTTCCTCTCACTAGAAACCCTCTTTCTTCTAAAACTCACTGCTTTCCCCTACTCTTCTCAAAATCCCTCTCTGCTCAAAATCCCTAAAATCATAAAATGTGAATCTCATATAGATGCTCCATTTCTCAACTACGAAGGAAGAACTATGTTGGCTGCTCCGTTTCTCTGCTTCCAGTTACTGACCCAAAAGCTCAAATCATGTATGTGTTAAAATCCCTAAATACTTTCATTTTCTTTTGGGTTATACGAAAGCATGTTGTGTTTTCTTAGGATTTCCAAATACAGCCAGTATTAAGGGAAAATTTTATATTTGGGGTTCTTTATAATGATTTTAGAAGGCAAAATTTTTAACATGCAGCTAGCAATAATTATTATTTTAATATTTTTACATTTGTATTCTCATATTTTACCTCAAATTTCTTTGACTCATTTGAATATTTACAGAAATTCGTACAGATTGTGTCATCTATGTTTTGACTGAACTCTCAACTATATATTTTTCTGGGTAAGTGAAAGTTTCTTCTTGAAAGTCCTTTTGGTGTTGTTATTGTGATTGCATTTTTGGTATTTCATTCTTTTTATGTTCTTATATGGTTATGTGCATTTTCAATTTTTTTGACAATATTTATCTGGGTTTTGTTCGAACCTTCAATGTGAGGTCAGTTTTATTTTTCTATGTTTCTCTTTATTTTTGTTCGAACCTCAATCTGACAATATTTTATTATTTTTATGTTCTTATATGCTTTCTTAAAATTAGTGAATGAGTCTTTTTGCCATATGATTTGATATTTAAACAGAAGGTAGAGTTAAAACATTGGAAGAAGATTTGTGGCAATATATGCTCTTGAGGAAATTAAATACTTTGCTGAATAAGGGAACATGGTAAGAAATGAGTTGCTGTAATGTGTATCCTAGGCATAATAGCTACTGTTATTCAAGCTTTTATCATAAGCGATCAATCTTATTTAAAGAAGTTCTTCCTGAGGGGACATTTGTGCCAGATTCTTTCTATGAAACAAAGAAAGCTCTTTGTGACCTAGGCATGGGGTACACCAAAATAGATGGTGTATTTTGTGGTGCCTGAAGCTTTAATTTCATAACAGAATCAGTGGTGAAGTAAAATCAATGCTTTACTTCAATATTTTCATTAATTTATTGAATTCTCTGCTATATCAATTAATTTTTTGTCTAGTTTGATCAGTCCCTTCTTCTTTATTTGATGTTGCAGGAATTGAAAGGAACTGGACGAGGTAAAAGTGGGAGAGGTGGGACATGCTATAGTGGTGGCAATATTCAAGGACATGGCAATTCTGTAGCGGCGTCTCAGCCACGCATACAACCAATAAGGACTACTGGGGCGTCTCTAGAGACGGGTCAATCATGTAACCCGAGTCAAAGACCCATACAGACAGGACGAATATTTGGTAATCCTCTCCAAAGGCCTTCTGTAGAAACAAAGTCATCATAGAATGTAGCAGACAATGTACATTGCTCTCCGGAAGCTGAAAAATGTGCAAGTTAGTTTTTTGGTTTGTTGTGTTTCGTGAAAATTCTCTTTACTGATTGTGCATAAATACTAAAACTACTGGTGATGGTATATGTTTTTTTTACTTTGCAGTTTCTTGCAACAATAAAAAGAGAGGAAGAGGGAAATATAAATATAAAAGTATAGATATAAAAATTAAGTGTGGTGGAAAAATCAAAATTATGATTCCAGATGACATTGATAGAGCAGTAGGTTTTGGGGCTAGAGATATTGTTAATTACTGTGGTTTGATCATGAGGAGCACTCTATCGTTTCGAGAACGAAATTGGCAAAAAATTATTTTGAAATATGGAGAAGAAATGTGGTTGAAGGTCAAGGTAATAAATTAATTCCACAATTGTATTGACTATAGATTGCAAAATCTATTTATATGGTTAGTATATAAAATATAAATTACTTTCGTTTTCAGGATAAATTTAAAGTTTCCAACGGGTTGCGAGAGCATAGAATGCAATTCTTTGTTGTCAACGCTATACAAAGACTTTTTAGAGCATGGAAAGCTCAACTCAGCATTGGAAAGATTATCTCATTGACCTGAAGATGTTGAGCTCGAGGATAGGAAATACCTAATACAATATATTGGAAGTCCAGAGTTTAAGGTAACTCAATACCTCAAGATTTCTGCCAACTAAGGAGCATCATGCCAATATTTGAATGATGGTTTATTAATATTTTGATTTACTTAGTGCAGGCTGTAAGTGAGAGGAACAAAAAAATAGGGAAAAGCAAATCACTAAGCATGCTTGTGGTACAAGGTCTTTTGCAGAAGTAGAGGAATCTACGGTGAAAATACATTTATTTTTCTATGATCACATATGCTTCTTTGTTATTTATATATTTTCTTATATATGTTTTCTCTGAAACTATTTTACAGAGAAATCCTATTTCTGGAGAAATAGACACACCAAATAAAGTTTGGGAGGTCCAACATACACGTAAAAATGCAACAGGAGAATGAGTGTAGTTGGATCCAGATTCAGAACAAATTCATGTAATTCTCTAAAATATTAGACTAATTATCTTTTTGTATTCTATAAGTTACTTTTAATATGTTGTATTATGTTTGGTGTAAATGATTGTGCATAATTAGGGTCAACTCCAAGAACTTGTCACTCAACAACAATCTGAAGAGATCGAGCATCCCATGACTAGAGAAGAAATTTTATCCTCCGTTCTTGGTGAGAGAACAGGCTATGTTCGTAGAAAAGGTAATAGAAAGAAGCCTCCCAAAAAGAGTCACATGCAGCATGCAAACATAGAGGCCAGCGTCTCATCTGCTATAGAGATTGTGCGTCAAGAGATGCAAGCCGCTATGGATCAGAAGTTGCAAGAAGAACGTGAACAAATGGCTGCCGAGTTGCGAAGGAATATGGAAGATGAGTTGCAAAGGAAGTTAGAAGAGGAGCGTGAACATGCGAATGTAGAAGTAGGCAAGATGATTAATCTAGAAGTGGACAAGAGGATGCAAGAATAATTTGTTGTTCTTATGACCACAATGCAAAAGGTACTTGCTCTACTCCTTCTGGACAATTCCTCCTTTCTTTTTGATAATTCTTCTTGGGTGAAGTCTAGGCTGTTGTGTGTTTGAAAAAATGCCATGTAGAAATCTAGTCTGTATTTTGCTCATCCTCTGCTTTCCTCCAATTATATGATTGATAATATATTTGCATTAAGTCAAAAAGTAAAAAAATGTTCTCCATCCCTACTACAGATAAGGGAGACTTTTGTTATTGTGCAATTTAGTTCTGTGGATGAGTGCTTTAATTGTAATACAATTTACTTTTTACTAGACGCGTGTACAATGTAATAGCTTATGTGGTTGTTTGAAAATTTTCATGGCATTTTATGAGAAGAGGGTCAACTCCCTCTAGTTGATGAATTGCGATTCGCGTTTCCATTTTCTTTAGTGATTTATTTGTTTTATCTTTCTGCCAGGGACTTTGAATGTTAACTCTTTACCATTAATATTATCTGCAACAAGGTTTTGAAAAGCTTTCTGATTAGAGACATAACTAATTTAGTATGAGTAAGTCAACTATTTCCTTCCAGAAATAAGTTAATGGTGATTGTCTACCTTTTATTTATCTGACCAGCTGAAAGAGTTAAAATCTTAAACTAAATTCATCACAAGCTTTACTATTGAAATCTTTACTGGGAATTTTTTTTTCTCTTTTGCTTTGTTCCTACTGAAATCTTTGCTAGGAAATCTAAAAGAGAAGAAAAGGGATCTAATGGTCCCATTTATTCCAGTGCAACAAAGATGGAGGATATGATTACTTGAAGTCAAAATTGTATGTAGTATGATTATTTCAAGTATTCTTAAACCTTTACTTAGTTGTGTCCTATATTCGTAATATCAGTCACAAAGAATGTTTTTTTAAGTATATGTATCATTTGTTATTTAGAATTACCTTAGTGTTACATTACCTTTCTCTAAGAACTGTACATCTCGTGCTTCTTTTAGCACTACCTTAGTATTATATTATTGAAATTTAATTTTTTTTTATGCTTATATGTTTTCTTCTCTTTTAGATACTTTTGAATAGGAAGACGTTAAGATCACAGGCCCTTTTAGATACTTTTGTTTTCTTGCGAGTCATGAAAATTGTATGAACTGTCATTTAGATTCTATTATCTTGGATTCTCTTTTTCTTTTCCCCATTTTAGATTTCTCGGAAAGTTTAGTCAAATTTGGAAGTCCGCGAGGAGGCTTTCCTAAAATTTGCTGCATCTTCTTTAGTTAAAATTATTATTATTATTTTGTTCTCAGTTGCCTTTTATTTCTATTTGATCTGTTCTGTAAGTTGTTCCCCTCAAGTTTCAAGCATATATTGGCCTAATCCTGATAGAGATGTGTATTGGAATGGTAGAACTAGTCAAAATAGTAGTAGACTTGCCTATTTGGATAAAATGGTTAGATTTTATCAAGTCACCTGCTATAGTTCACCTTACTGACATGGTTTCTTATTTCCTATAAATCCTTGTTTTAAACTGCTATCTCATACAGAAAGTGCTCCTACATTAAGTCCTTGAATTGGTTGAACAAGCTCCAAATGCCATCCAGTTTGCTTCAATCGTAGTTAATTAGTGAAGATTTCTAATCAACTGGATGTTAGCTTAATCTTATGGAACCACCTAGTGTTTTGGTTGTTTCTTGTGGCTATAATTGTATATGAAGAACCTCCAGTGAAATGAATGTTTTTGGGGCATATATGTCAGTCCATTTGGTCACAGTTTTTCCTTGAACCTTTAAAAGGCATGTATCATAGACTGTAACTCTTGTCTCTTAAGATTATATTTCTTGCTTTGTCAAGATCCTTTCCTATGCCACATGAAACATATGTTGCAGTATACGCTCACTCTCTAGGACTGCATTTATATCATTTCTCACTCAAAGCGTGTACTTTATTTGTCTATGCATATTTTGGATATAACAAATTTTATTATGTTCCTTTCATTGCTTTCTGCTTTCTTCTAGCAGGGACATGGTACTTCTTAACCAGTAGTGCTTATCAAGGATGTCATACACCAAGGAGCAATTACAAGGCACTTAATATTTTATCTTTTTTTGGATCATATGTCGTATATGCGTACAATGTCAATGCACAATGAAGTGTCATGTAGTATATATGTAATTGCTATTTTAGTAATCGACCAAGGATGTCACCCACCAAGGAGCAATTACAAAGAACTTAATATTTTGTCTTCTATTTTGGGTTATATGTATATGTATATAATGTTAGCGCACAATGAAGTGCCATGTAGTATATATGTAATTGCTATTTTAGTGATTGAAATATTTATAATATTCGGTTTGAGAAATTCTTTTGATGTTTGTTACATATTATTGAATATGCTTAATATTGTTTCAAAATTGATATGAATATCCCTATATTAAAATTTTAGAGTAACATGTTGCTACTGAAAATGTATATAATTATGGTCAATATATAGTTGTTGAGAAAATAGGTATTAGTGGCGACATAATTTATTCACACTGTTGGTTTCTTTGTTTTGTAGCGACTGAGGTCGCAACAAAAAGACATTAATCTTTTCGTGGATTTACCACTTTTTGTGGCGACGAAAAGTTGCTACTAAACATATACTATTTGTAGCGATGATAGTTGCAGCTAAAGCTCACATACAGAGGCGATCCAATTAAAATTTATTCTTGTGAAATTATTTTTTGTAGCGTATTTGTATACTTTTTGTGGCGACCAGATCGCTACAAATGGGGGTAGTTTTTGTGGCGACTCGTAAATATCGCCGCAAATAATATTTAGTTACGGTTGTACTTGCAGCAACAAGAAAGTCGCCACTAATAAGTTTTAGCATCGACTTTCATAGATTTTGCAGCGACTTTGGTCACCACAAGAAGGCTAAATTCTTGTAGTGCTATGAGTGTTTTAAGTGTTTTCTCGAAAGTTTTACAACTTTTATTCAAAATGATCCTTCATCTTCTCCGATTAGGGTTTTCCTTTAAGTTTTGCTTTTCAAAGATCTCTGATTTTAATGTGTTTGTGGTTTTGCTAAGTTTTGCTCAAGTCGTTCTTCTATCTATTTTAGCATGTTAAAACCCTAGTTCCTTTTGTGGTCTCATTCGAGTTCTGAAACTGTTTGTTAGATATGTACGTGTTTGATTAAGTTCCTCATTCTTATTTGACTTATTTGTTTTATCATCTTTTAAAATCGATTATTGTTGAAAAACCCTAGGTCTTCTTGGTCTGAAACTGTTTGTTTGAGTATGCACTTGATTCCTATGCTTGTTTGACTCTCTTCTTCACTTTGGCTATACGTGTGAGCCTGACTATCTAACTTTGTTCACTACTGAATCCTATGCTTATTTCTGCTGCTATTGTATGTTGTTTCTTTTGCCAATGTGCTTGGCCTCGCATGTCTGATATTTCTGTTCATACTATTTTATATGGTGAAGTTTCTTCCTTGATTGATCTTGATTTTATGACTGATTTCAAGAGCTTTTCTTGTATGAGCCCCTAATTTCACTCGTCCATTTAAAATTGATTGATTCTTTTCCCTTTACTGTAATGTTTTACCTTGCTAATTTCTTTCCTAAAATAAGCATATATTTTTTGTACTCATACTCGATTGTTCACTGCATGCTTTTACTACCACTTATATGGCAATAATCAGTTTGCTTGCAAATTGATTTTCTTTCCTTATTTGAATCTGTTACTACCCGTTAAACAGTGATTCCTTAATTAAAGGGAATCACTTGTGTAATTGATTCTGACTTGTGATTGTTTCCATGTTTGTATCTTATTACTTCTCCTTCACTCATTTTCAAAAAAACTATAAATACCCTGCACCCCTCTTCTTTCAAAAGCACGAACGAACCATCTGAATTCAGAACACACTTCACTCAAAACTCTCTCTCTTTTCACTGTTACTATTTGTGTTACTGCCTTGTCTAGCCAGGTGAAAGCCAAGGCTAGGCTGTGGAAAATTGCTTACTTTTCCTTTTTGCACTTTGCTTCTTACTGGTATGTCCTAGTTAATCTTCAAGCATCAACACCAACATATTTCTTTACTATTTCCTTCACTTTTGCCCGTTTTTGCTTAAGTTTATGCAATTAAGTTTCTTTAATAAGCATGTTGTAAATTAATGTGTTCCCTTATGTATATACTCTGTCAGTCACTTGATTATGTGATTTGCTGACTCATGAATCCCAAACCCCATATCCCCTTATGTGTTTGTGTTCTCTGGCTGGTTTGTGAGTATGCCAACACCATCTATTGTTGTTGATGTCCAAGCCTGACCCCCTCCTAGGGTCATATGCTTCATGCAATGTATTCCCAAACCCTTGGCCCCTTTGTGCAACTGCTGATCCTGTGTAGTTTAAGTTTTACAGCTACTGTTTTCAAATTACCCCTACCCTTTACTATTCTCAACCCAGTTTTAAATAAATCTTTGTTTCTGCACTTCCACTATACTCTTAGAACTTAGGTTCTGCCCCTCTTCTGTGAGCCTTGCCTTGGGACTCATGAGCTCCCTCTGAACTTGGACACATAAGGGCTGGCCCTTCCACACTGCACTCACCTCTATCTGGCTATGCAAACCTGGGTGTAAGCATTTCCCGGGGTCCTTTGAGACCCTTAGGGAACTTTGACACACGCAGGTCTGAGAAAGGCTCTGAAACAAGTAGTGCTTGAGTTGGTTTATTCCATAACTCAGAGAGGAAGTCAAAGAATCAGGCTTCCTATGGTTGTAACTTCTTGTTTTACACTGTTCTGATGTAATTCAGTATTTGGTCTGTAATAATGTGTAACAAATATTGGGGGTTAGTTAGTGAAAAAAGGGATTGGTAATGCATGTTTAGCCATTAGAAGGGTAGGGAACATGCCTATAGAATCTGTTTCTTTAAATTCTGCATGTTTAACTCTACATTTAGATAACATGCCTATAGGACTTATTTTAAATTCCGCATGTTTTAATTCTACATTTAGATAACATGCCTATAGGACTTGTTTTAAATTCTGCATGTTTTATTACCACACTTAGACACCATGCCTATAGGATCTAAATGGCTATAATCAGACAACATGTTCATAAGGTTAAAAATCGTTATTTCTCTTAGACACCATGCCTATAGTAATTTCAAGTAAATCCTGCTTGCTTCGTTTCACGTTCAACTAGATATCATGTCTATAGGAATAAAAAAATTAGCAATAATAGATATCATGCCTATAGGATCTGAAACCAGTCTAGTTTAAAATCAGCTTAACTCGTACTGTTTTGAACTAGTTTTAAACAACCTACTCTCCTTTTATTAATACTATTTAGAAAGCATGCATATAGGATCTCAAATCGCTCGTTTTAAAACTCTTACTACTTTTCTATATTCGGAATCAGTAATAGACATCATGCTTATAGGATATCACCAACACACTTAGGCAAGCCTTAGGTGACAACAATAAAAACTAAATCCACCTTTGTTAATTAGTAACTGCTATAACCAGCAGGCAGGCCTGATTCAGACTTCTTATCTGAGTTATGTAATAAACTGGTTTGCTTCAACAATTAAAATTCCCCTTGCCTTAGTACTTTAAATTCAGACCCTAAATGTGTTTGACTCGTGCTATTTATGTGTTTTACTTGATGAGGTATATATGAGCCTCTTAGTTGCTTGCATGTTTCCCCTAATATGCAGTCCTACGTGTTTTGAATGTCGCCTTAGTCTTTTTACCCTTTAAAAACCTAAGAGTCATCCTAAAATCCTCCCCCTTATAGGAATAGAAGTCTTAAATTCCTCTAGGACTGATAGGAATTGGACGGGTAATAGCATGCAATAGAGGTCGAGACCAATCCGCACTTTAATACCTTAACAGGGTGGGAAGGGTAGATATGGATATGATGACTGGTGCACTAATACCACGTTTATCCCCTCTTTTGAGGAGTGTCATACCGGGTATCGCATTGATGTGATCCATATTATAAATAAACCTAGGACTCCTCTATCCTTTTATATTTTCAAGTATTTGTACAAAATGTAGCTCCCTTTCAAAATTCGCCTTTTGATTCTTTTCAAACCCTTATGTGTTTAAACATAAATCCCTTACTACTTGAGCTTATACTTGTCTATTTGCTAATTGTACTAATTCACAAAACTGACTGACCGGGAACCACACTAGTGGATCCTGAGGGGTGCCTAACACCTTCCCCTTAGGATAATTTCAAGCCCTTACCCCATCTCTGGTTATCAAACAAACTTAGAAGTAAACCTTATAGGTGTCTTAATGCACCTTAAATCATTAGGTGGCGACTCTTCAAATGCAAAACCCAGTTCCCAAAAGGAATGAGTTGTCCTACACACCAAAAATGTCATAAACCCGATTTTCCGATTCAAAGAGGGAAAAAGGGGGCGCGACAGCATGGCGACTCTGCTGGGGATCTTTAGGCTTTTAACATTTCAGATTGTTCTTGTGAATTTGTACCTCATTTATGTGCAATTACTTGTTTAAATTTCTTTAAGCATTTAATTTCTATTTCAAGATGCGAAACTGACATATCTTTTTTGTTTCCTTCCTTCATTATTGCTTTAAATTATGAAATTGTTGTATTTATCGCTTTCTTAACGTGCAAATACGTGTCAACATGTTTTAATTATTGCATTATCATGCTCGACATCATACTCCACTCGTTCCAAACAAATACCACAGCAACGCTTATAATGAGTGGTTGCGCTCTTCCTATATCATTATCCCCTAAATTCAGAAAGGCATATTCACGGTAAAACTAGTTGATCAGCGGTGCGGTCAACGGTTCCATGCCTTCCCCCCTTGAGTTGTCCACTCAAGGGTACAGGTCTAAAACCCCTTAGAAACCTTACTCTGTTCAAATTGTGCATGCATCATGCTCAAACCTAACCGGGTCAGTTATGTTGTCCACATAATGATCCTTTAAGATAGCCTTGTCCAAAGTCCACTGGGTTTCCCTAAACCCAAACGGACATCATCACGTTCTGTGCATTTATTTGGAGAACTAAATGCTTCATGCTAATTGTTGATATTAAATAGTTGAGTCTGGTGGGGGTAAGGGCCTAACCTTATTTGTCTTGCAGAAATATGAAGAACGAGGTAACCAGCTTCGGTATGGTTAGCACACGCTCACTTTTGCTAGACTGGTAGAGGAGTCTTCCATCAAATGAACAAATCAATCAGTGGAAGGAGAGGGCCACCAAAGCTAGCGAGAAGTTGAAATATCTGGAATACAGTCTGCTGGAATCAGAAGGAAAAGTGAGGAAGAGAGTCATCGACTGCCAAAATACTGAGGGAAACGAAGGAGAACACCTGGCAAAGGCATTTTTACTAGTGAACCTACGCGAACTGGAGGATTTGATTAACGAGAGCATTCAACCTGAGGAAGGTCCTTCTGGGACCAAATAGATAGGAGTTTTATCTTTTGCTTTATGAAATATAATAAGGCCAATGGCCATTAGTGATTTTTCATTTCCTGTATATTTAGTGTCAATTTGGGATTCGTCTACTTTTTATCAATAAAATGAGGCATTTAGCATCCTAAGTTCTCCAAATCAATTTGTCGCTAGGCCCACCACAGGCATAAAGAGGTCCCCAAATTAGGACACAATCTAAATTCACGCACTATGTGTTTAAATACTGCAATACTTTTTATGATCCTCACTAACTTGGTTACCTTTTATTTTATTCTTTGTTTTTGTTTTATTATTCCCATCCCCAAAGGTTAGTTCGTGCACTATGGCAACATCATCCTATTCCACAAGATCCAAGGGCTCTCCACCCATTCCTCGTCTTAGTCCTGTCATAAACATGAACAAAAGCAAGATGGAAGATCTGAACAATGTCTGAAAGGAGAATCCAACTGAACGGGTAGAGGCCACTAACAGCCATGATACTCAAGTTCCTAAGAGAATGTATCCCAACTTGAACAAAAGCTATTGAAATTCCAAGAAGAGCTCGATCAAGTTCGAAATATGGCAAGCCTGTCATTTTCCCTCAGCACCCCAGCTATCACCTTTCCCAATACTCAAAACTCTACACCGCCTCAAAACGTCCCAAAGCAATAGAATCATCCCGCTCCTCACACTATTCCACCAAAGACCCAATGCAACACCTGCCATACCCCAAACAACACTCCACTACTCATCCCAGAACTCCAAAACTCCACAAATGACCACTTTTATACCCACCATAACACCCCTATCTACGTGGAGACCATGCCACACTCCACCCCACCTATCTCAAACACACCTGAGTCTGATGAAAAGGATCTGCTTATTAGAAACCTAGCTGAGGAACTTAAGAAATTGACTAGCCGGATTCAGGGCGTTAAGGGAAGCAAAGGAATCGAGGGGTTGAACTATGAAGATATTTGCATACAACCCAATGTCGAAATGGTCGAGGGGTACAAACCTCCGAACTTCGAAATGTTTGACGGTAAAGGTGATCCAAGGGTCCATTTGAGGACATACTGCGACAAGTTGGTTGGAGTAGGGAAAGACGAGAGAATCTGCATGAAGCTGTTCATGAGGAGTCTGAACGGAGATGCATTGTCCTAGTACATCAGCCAGGATCCAAAGAAGTGGTCAAGCTGGGTAAGCATGGCGTCCGACATTATGGACAGGTTTAGGTTTAACATAGAGAATGCACCAGATGTGTTCTACATTCAGAATCTATAGAAGAAGCCTACAGAAACGTTTTGCGAGTATGCTACTCGCTGGAGGTCCGATGTTGCTAAGGTCAGACCTGCCTTATAGGAAGAACAGATGAACAAATTCTTTGTCTGGGCTTAAGACCCACGGTATTATGAATGACTAATGATGATCGAGAGCCACAAATTCTCTGACATTATCAAACTGGGTGAAAGGATTGAAGAGGGTATCAAAAGCGGAATGGTTACAAACTTTGAGGCCTTACAAGCGACAAATAAGGCCTTGCAGTTTGGTGGTGTGTCCAAGAAAAGGGACTTAGGGGACGTAATTATTACACAGATAACCAAATCCCCCCTTAAATACCAAACTTACCCATCACCTCCACTCATATACCAGCAAACCCCAAATTACCAAACACATTCACCCTCATACCAAGATCTACCTCCCACATATCAGCCTACTTTACCCCGATACTCCCAACCCGCTCATGTCTACCAAACCAATAATGCTCAACCATCCCACTATCAATCACCTCCTGCATGCCAAAACTTCCCTAGACCCCAACCTAATTTTGATCGTAGACCTCCAAAACAATATACGACCATTGCTGAACCCATTGACCAGTTGTACGAGAGACTTAAAGTTGTTTGTTATGTCACCCCTATCCCTGTTGCAACCCCTAAGAACCCTTCTAAGTGGGTTAACCCAAACAAATCCTGTGTATACCACTCCGGCATGAATGGGCACGCAATCGATGAATGTCGTTCCTTTAAGGACAAGATCCAGACTTTAATTGATAATAAGATTATTGTGGAAAAGGAACCCGCCCCAAATGTCCGCAATAACCCTCTGCCAGACCATAAGGGTGGAGGCATTCACATGATTAAAATAGAGGATGATTGGGATCCCGAGTGATCAATCGGGTTGATGACAGAGGGCTATGACCCAAAGAAGCCAATAGTTACTCTTAATCCAATCATAGTCCAGATTCAGCCATCCGGGGACGCTGAAGTAAATATGTCTGTACCACTCAAGTTTGAAGCGACATCGTCTGCAAAGACACCAGCACCAATTGAGGTCAAATTCTTGTCTCCAACAAATGCACCCACATCGTTTGAAGTTGCAGTTTTACCACCCAAGGCACATACTTCGTTCGGAGTAAGGATAGCCATGCCAATCCCAGTGGTGATGTCGACCATGACACCATTCCACACTAAGGCTGTACCCTGGGACTATACAGCCAAGGCAAGGAGGAATGGCAAGGTCAGGTTCGAAGAGACTGTTGTAGCACAGGGTATGACAAGAACTGGTAGAGTCTATACCCCTAAACATCTAGCTGAGTTATGCAAGCAGGCCTCCAAACGGCCACCAATCATTGAGATAGGTCCAGACGACCTTTGGAAAAAGATACAGGCCAAGGAATACTCGGTCATTAACCAATTGAACAAAGCACCAGCGCAAATCTCCATTCTTGCTTTGCTACAAAATTTTGAGGCGCATAAGAATGCTCTCCTAAAGGTGCTAAGTGAAGCATACGTAGCAAGAAACATCACTGGCGGGGAGATGGCCAACATGGTAGGACAAGTGTTGGAGAGCCATAAGATTACCTTTCACGAGGACGAGCTTCCACCTGAAGGTTTGGGGCACAACAAGGCACTGCACATCACTATGCAATGTGAGGACTATTGTATCACTAGAATACTGATCGATGGAGGTTCCAGTCTCAACATTTGTCCATCGGTAACACTCAAGAAGTTGGGTAAAGGACTGCACGAGATAAAGTATAGAGCAATCAATGTGAAAGACTTCGATGGTTCTCAGATATCCACCATTGGTGAGATTGTCCTATGCTAACAAATGGGACCAACATGGTTTGATGTCGACTTCCAGGTGATAGACGTGCCAACATCTTACAACCTGCTTCTGGGACGGCCGTTGATTCATGTTGCTGGGGATGTAGCATCAATATTGTATCAGGTAGTAAAATTCGAATGGAATCATCAAGAGGTAATCATTTACAGCGACAGTAGCAACCCTATATACAGTCGCCAGACCATTCCGGCAATCAAAAGAAGAAGGAATTTAGGTGGAGATACTTACCACCAAATTGAAAGGGTAAATGCTGTTGACAAAGATAAATGGTGGGATAACAAAATCGAGAGTATACTGAGCTGGAGTGGGTACAAACCTGGCAAGTGGCTCGGAAAAAACCTCCAAGGAATCTCTAAGCCCATAAAGCCCAAGAAACACGGCACCACTTTCGGTCTGGGATATGAGTACACATGGGAAGAATTCAACAACTAGTCGCCACCATGGCACGGTCCTTACTACCCACTGGAGCAGCTAATAACGCATTTGAAGTAGACTTTCCAGCACGCTGACATTGTTTATGGGTCAAAGGAAGAAGAAGCCCTGGCCGCGGTGAAGAACTTGTTCCTGGAAGACAATGACATAGACTATTGTGTTGTTCTCGAGGAGGAAGGCCCTTCCATACAGGCTGTGAGCAGAGGGGCATGCCTCAATAACTGAACTATCGATACAACCAGAGCCCAGCGAGCCTCGGGGTAGCAAGGCTAAAACAAGCACTATACGCTATTTTTATTCAATAAATGATTTTCTTTTTGCATTTTTAATTCCCGCAATAAGATCTTCAATGTTTAAAACAGTTACGCAATTTATAAAAGCATTTTGACTTTTCTTATGAATCAACACTCATTATTATTTTTCTCTCATTACTTTACTTATACAGCATTACTATTACTTATCTTGATGAACCAATGACTGTGACATGCAACGAGAATGGACATTAATTCAGAGGAAGATGACATACCAGATGAGATTGTCAAAGAAATTGAGAACTTTGAGAACAGACCCAAGTCCAACCTGGAGGAGACAGAAATTGTTAACTTGGGAGATGCAGAAAACATCAAGGAAACACGAACCACCGTCCACTTAGCGCCGTCAGGAAAGAAGGAATACACAGAATTTCTAAAGGGATATGAGGACATATTCGCCTGGTCGTAGGATGACATGACTTGTCTGAGTATGTCTATTGTGGCTCACAAACTGCCAACCAATCCGACATGTCCTCCGGTAAAGCAAAAGCTCAAAACGTTCAAGCCTGAAATGAGTTTGAAAATCAAGGAAGAAGTCACCAAGCAGGTCAAAGCTAAGGTTCTCAAGGTAGTAGAATACCCAACATGGCTAGCCAACATCGTGCCAGTGCCAAAGAAGGATGGGAAGGTCAGAGTCTGTGTCGACTACTGGGATCTCAACCGGGCCAGTTCGAAAGACGACTTCCCTTTACCAAATATACACATCCTGATTGACAATTGCACCAAGAGTAAGCTGCAGTCATTCGTAGATTGTTTCGCGGGTTATCATCAGATCTGGATGGATGAAGAAGATGATGAGAAAACGGCTTTCACTATGGCGTGGGGAATGTACTGTTACAAGATGATGTCGTTTGGTCTGAAGAATGCAGGGGCCACCTAAATGAGGGCCATGACTACCATTTTTCATGATATGATACACAAGGAGATTGAGGTATATGTACATGATGTCATCATCAAGTCCAATAATGCCACGGATCACATGGAATATTTGAGGAAGTTCTTCAATAGATTGCAAAGGTACAACCTGAAACTGAACCCCGCAAAATGCGCATTTGGGGTTCCTACTAGGTAATTGCTTGGGTTTATTGTGAGTCGCTGAGGAATAGAACTGGATCTATCAAAAGTCAAAGCTATTCGAGAATTGCCACCGCCAAGGAACAAGAAGGACGTGATGAGTTTCTTGGGGAGACTCAACTACATCAGCCGGTTCATAGCACAGTCTACAGTTATCTGTGAGCCAATCTTTAAGATATTGAAGAAGGACGCCGCTACTAAATGTACTGATGACTACCAAAATGCCTTCGACAGAATCAAGGAGTACCTGTCAATGCCACCAGTCTTGGTCCCACCCGAGCCAGGTAGACCCCTGTGAGCCATTTATTATCTCAGCAAGAAATTCACCCCGTACGAGGCCCGGTATTCTTTGTTGGAGTGCACCTGCTGTGCTTTGACTTGGGTAGCTCAAAAGCTGAGGCATTACTTCTGTGCCTATACTACATATCTCATATCAAGGATGGATCCTTTGAAGTACATCTTTTAGAAGCCCATGCCCACCGGCAAGCTAGCCAAGTGGAAAATCCTGTTGAGTGAGTTTGACATTGTCTACGTGACTCAGAAAGTAATCAAGGGACAGGCACAAGCAGATCACCTTTCTGAAAATCCTGTGGATGGAGAATACGAACCCCTAAAAACGTAATTTCCTGACGAAGAGGTATCATTCATAGGAGAAGACATTACAGAATCCTATGACAGTTGGATAATGTTTTTCGATGGAGCGGCAAACTTTAAAAGAGTTGGCATAGGAGCAGTCCTAGTATCAGAAACCGGTCACCATTATCCGGTGTCCGCCAAACTCAGGTTCTCGTGCACCAACAACATGGCCGAGTACGAAGACTGCATTCTAGGGCTCAAAATGGCCATTAACATAAATGTTCAAGAGTTGCTAGTAATTGGAGTTTCAGACCTACTTATACATCAGGTACGAGAAGAATGGGCAACCAAGAACTCCAAGATACTCATGTATTTGTATCATGTATAGGAACTGAGGAAAAGGTTCACAAAGACGAAATTCCAACATGTTCCCATACTTTAGAATGAGTACGCCAATGCATTGGCTACCCTGTCATCTATGATACAACATCCGGATAAGAATTTAACTAATCCCATTCCAGTAAAGATCCATGATCAGCTAGCTTATTGTGCCTATGTCGAAGAGGAAGTAGATGGAAAGCCCTAGTTTCATGATATCAAGAAATATTTAGCAAAAGGAGAAATACCTAGAGCTTTCAAATCATACTCAAAAACGCACCCTACGGAGGTTGTCCAACAATTTCTTTCAAAGCGGAGGAATCTTATATATGAGGACTCCTGATTTGGGACTATTAAGGTGTGTCGATGCAAAGGAAGCATCCAGGCTACTGGAGGAAATACATGCTGAAACTTGCGGTCCACATATGAACGGTTTTGTCTTAGTAAAGAAAATACTCGGGGCTGATTACTTTTGGATGACTATGGAAACAGGTTGCATCCAGTATGTCCGAAAATACCATCACTGTTAGATACATGCATACATGATAAAGGTACCTCCAAATGAGCTTAATGCAACAAGCTCACCATGGTCGTTCACCGCTTGGGTAATGGATGTTATTGGACCAATCGAGCCTGCCGCTTTGAACGGACACAGGTTTATCCTTGTAGCAATCGATTATTTCACCAAATGGGTCGAAGCAGCATCTTAGATAGCATTAACTAAGAAAGTCATGGCAGACTTTGTCCGCGACCACATTGTTTGTCGATTCGGGATTCCAGAATCGATCATTACTGATAATGGCTCCAACCTCAACAGTGACTTGATGAAAGTTATGTGTGAAACCTTTAATATCAAACACAAGAATTCCAAAGCCTACAGGCCTCAAATGAATGGAGTTGTAGAAGCCGTCAACAAGAATATCAAGAAGATTTTGAGGAAAATGATAGAGAAGCATAAACAGTGGCACGAAAAGTTATCATTTGCTCTATTGGGGTATCGCACCATAGTTTGCACATCAACCTGGGCAACCCCCTATATGTTGGTGTATGGTATAGAGGCTGACATTCCCACTGAGATAGAAATTCCTTCCCTAAGGATCATACAAGAAGTTGAGCTCGACAATGCAGAATTGGTAAATAGTCGTTATGAGCAACTAGCCCTTATAGACAGAAAGAAAATGAATGCAGTCTTCCATGGTCAACTCTATCATAACGGATTGTCCAGAGCTTTCAACAAAAGAGTCAAGCCAAGACAGTTCACACCGGGTAGCTGGTGTTAAAAACAATTCTGCATCAAGACGAAGCCAAAGGGAAATTCTCTCCTAACTGGAAGGGTCCATATATGGTTCACCGGGTTCTGACATGAGGAGCCCTCATACTTGCAGAAATGGATGGGGAAGTCTGGCCAAAACCGATCAATTCAGATGCAGTCAAGCATTACTATGTGCAATTTTCATGCTTCTCTTATATGATGTAATTTGAACTACGACTGACCTGATTACCGTATAAGAGGGGATACGTAGGCAGCCCTAGGAGTTCGGTCACAATTCAATAAAATTTCATTTCCCCCCGCAATTGGAAATTGGGGCAGAAGTAATTTCAGCCGATCTTCGCAAGCAACAGTCATGAGCATCAACCCATTAAACTGGGGCAGAATTTTGAGGGGGACCCTCAAAATTCTGTGGCAAGAAAGGTTGCAATGTCCCAAACCCCGTCATAGTCGTCAGTTCATCTAAAAAATTATTATGTCATATTTTTACAAAACCATGCATATTATTGAAATTGCTTTGTTTAACAATGCTACCCCAATGATACATACAGTATCACCAGATCAGAGTCGAGCAGGTCAAGCAAAGCTAGAGGGGATACAAACTAACCTCCCCTTTACAAAACTCGCGATTTTTCTTTGGATACAGGCACTTGGATTGGGGAATCATCAAACATACTATACACCCATAGAACAAACATTATTAAAGAGTACAACTCTCAAAACCGTTGCACCTACCAATATTTGCTATTTGCACACACCAGTGATATTCCGCATATCACAATGTCCCTATCAATCACAATGTCGCGATCTGCTATCAGCTAAGAAAGCTCTACTACCATTTGCCATTTTATTTCTTGCATAAGGCTACCATTATGCCTTACGAGACTAAACGCTGTCTCTATATGCATTTTTGCATTGCATAAGGCTACCATTCTGCCTTCCAAGACTAAACACTGTCTCCATCTACATCTGCATTACATAAGGCTACCATTCTGCCTTCCGAGGTTAAGCTCTACCTCCATCTGTATTTTTGCATTGCATAAGGCTACCATTCTGCCTTCTGAGACTAAATGTTGTCTCCATCTGCATTTTGCATTGCATAAGCTACCATTCTGCCTTCCGAGGTTAAGCTCTACCTCCACCTGCATTTGCATTGCATAAGGCTAAACACTGCTTTCATCCCTGCATATGGCTAAAGACGAACTTACTGCATCTTACGGCTGAAAGATCGCCTCATACTACATCTCTATGGCTGAAAGATCGCCTTATACTGCATCTTACGGCTGAAAGATCGCCTCATACTACATCTGCATGGCTGAAATATTGCCTTATACTACATCTGCATGGCTGAAAGATTGCCTCATACTACATCTGCATGGCCGAAAGATCACCTTAAACTACTTCTGCATGGCTGAAAGATCGCCACATACTGCGTCTCACGGCTGAAAGATCACCTCAATACTATATCTGCATGTCTAAAAGATTGTCACATACTGCATCTGCATGATTGAAAGATTGCCACGTACTGCATCTTATGGGCTGAAAGATCACCACATACTCCATCTCATGGGCTGAAAGATTGCCAAATTATCCAAAGGCATCATCATTCGGAGGCACCATATTCATAGCCCGAGAACACCATGTCATGGCCTGAGGATCCCTTTTAATCTTTTGCATAGCATTATTCAAAGGCATCATGGTTCGGAGGCACCATCCTCATATCCTTAGAGCATCATTTCATGGCCTGCAAATCCTTTATTGTACGCTTCATGGCCCAGGACTTCATGGTCTAAGGACGTCATCCTAACCGTCCGAAGAAAACATACATGGTCCGACAGGAATCTACATCATGTTTAAATTTATGCACGGTATACGCTTGCATTGTTTCTAATTGCAGGTACACCGGCGAGCAACGGCCATCCCGACAGGAGAAAACTCGCTCCAGTTCCCACAGCCATATCAAACCTTAAACATTCTCATAAGTCGCTCACTCACCCCGTCCTGGATATTGCGTCCATTCTTGGAAAGTCTCCATCGGCATACTCCGTTGACGGATTGTGAACTATATATGGCCTGATTCATGTAAAACCAGGGATATGTAGGCAGCTCAGAAGTCAGGGCGCGGACTAACTTCTTCGAAACATTTCGTTCGATCAAAATTGGTTATCATATCTTTACCTGACAACTCTTTCATCCTTCCCTCGTAAAGAGGGGCAGCTATTGATACCCAATTTTCCCTATATATTTTTTTGAATATGGAAAATACTTTCAAAATAGTATATATATGTATATATAAGCATTTCCAAATGTTTTATTATTTTTTCATAATTTTTAAAAGTTTTTAAATCAATTTATTTCCCCCTTTATCCATAAAAACCCCCAATTATTATTTCCAAAATCATTATTTTGGTAATTAATTTGTTGGACTTTTATATTTATGCTAAAATATAGCTAAGGTAATTTTTTCATATTTTTACAAATTTATTTAGTATTTTTTTAAGCTAAATTGCATATACTTGAAATATTAGCCATTTTTAGGTTTAAATTTGTCTCATGTTTATAAAATGGGATACTATATTTTTAAATTGTTAATAATGTATTATAAATCATTTTAGTGCTTTAAATTGGTTTTCAGAAATTTATTTACTATATTTTATAAATTAAAATATAAAAATGGCTATTTAAATGACAGCCCAATTTTATTTTAATTGTAGCCTAATTTGAACCCCAAATTAGACCCAATTATCTGCGGCCCAATTCCCATTCAAACCCAACCACTAACCCATTTAAATGATCCAACCCGGACTCCCCACCTAACCCATTTAATCCCAGCCGTTAATTATTTAGATCAACGACCCCCATTACCCCTTACCTTTTTTAACCCTGAGCGACCCCTAAACCTAAATCATTTCTCCCCTACCGCCACCCTTGAATCCCTCTTCTATCTCAACTCGCTCTGAAACTCTCATGAACTCTAGCCACCGCCCTCCCACCCCACCCTAATAGCTTCTTAATCTATGGCCCCTCGTGGTCATTTGAGACATGTAGCAGCCTCCCATGGCTCTTGGGTATTGGTCTCTATGGTTTCATGGCCAGTCCTCGAAGGAATTTGGTCCAGTCCTTGTTCGACTTTTGTTCATGGCTTTTCTCCGGCCATCCACGACCTTTCTCTGGCCATTCATAGCCTTTCAAGGCAGATCCTTGACTTTCCCGGTTAGATCGGAAACTTTCGAGGTCTTTCTCACCTTTTCTGGGTTTTCCAAAACCCTAATCTTTAATATCTTTTGATTTTTCTTTCAGGTCTACTTTAGATTTGTACTTGCTGTGAGTGTTTTAGTGTTTTCTTGAAAGTTTTCAACTTTCTTTCAAAACGACCCTTCATCTTCAGTTTTTCTTTTCAAAAATCTCTGATTTTAATGTGTTTGTGGTTTTGCTAAGTTTTGCTCATGTCGTTCTTCTGTCTGTTTTAGCATGTCAGAACCCTAGTTCCTTTTGTGGTCTCATTCGAGTTCTGAAACTGTTTGTTAGATGTGTACGTGTTTGATTAAGTTCCTCGTTCTTATTTGACTTATTTGTTTTATCATCTTTTAAACTCGATTATTGTTGAAAAACCCTAGGTCTTCTTGGTCTGAAACTATTTGTTTGAGTATGCACTTGATTGGATTGAAAGTTTTTTGTTTCAGACTTTCTTTTCTTTATGTGACGTATCTGACTTTTACTATCTTTCAACTCGACTATGGATTCCTCACCTGTTACTGTGAGACCTCTTCTTGTTTGACTCTCTTCTTCACTTTGTCTATACGTGTGAGCCCTGACTATCTAACTTTGTTCACTACTGAATCATATGCTTATTTCTGCTACTATTGAATGTTGTTTCTTTTGCCAATGTGCTTGGTCTCGCATGTCTGATGTTTTGGTTCACTCTATTTATATGATGAAGTTTCTTCCTTGATTGATCTTGATTTTGTGACTGATTTCAAGAGCTTTTCTTGTATGAGCCCCTAATTTCACTCGCCCGTTTAAAATTGATTGATTCTTTTCCTTTTGCTGTAATGTTTTACCTTGTTGATTTCTTTCCTAAAATAAGCATATATTTTTTGTACTCAAACTCGATTGTTCACTGCATACTTTTACTACCCCTTATATGGCAATAATTAGTTTGCTTCAAAATTGATTTTCTTTCCTTATTTGAATCTGTCACTACCCGTTAAACAGTGATTCCATAATTAAAGGGAATCACTTGTGTAATTGATTCTGACTTGTGTAATTGATTCTGACTTGTGATTGTTTTCATGTTTGTATCTTATTACTTCTCCTTCACTCGTTTTCAAAAAACTATAAATACCCTTCACCATCTTCTTTCAAAAACATGAACGAACCATCTGAGTTCAAAACACACACTTCACTCAAAACTCTCTCTCTTTTCTCTGTTACTACTTGTGTTACTGCCTTGTCTAGCCGGCTGAAAGCCAAGGCTAGGCTATGGAAATTTGCTTACTTTTCCTTTCTGCACTTTGCTTCTTACTGGTATGTCCTAGTTAATTTTCAACCATCAACAACTACATGTTTCTTTACTATTTCCTTCACTCTTGCTCGTTTCTGCTTATGTTTATGCAATCAAGTTTCACTACTAAGCATGCTATAAATTAATGTGTTCCCTTATGTATATACTCTGTCAGTCACTTGATTATGTGATTTGCTGAC
This sequence comes from Nicotiana sylvestris, assembly GCF_000393655.2. Lineage (NCBI taxonomy): Eukaryota > Viridiplantae > Streptophyta > Magnoliopsida > Solanales > Solanaceae > Nicotiana > Nicotiana sylvestris. The sequence continues at coordinate 133,425,556 of NC_091064.1, read as the reverse complement.
TCATGAATCCCAAACCCCATATCCCCTTATGTGTTTGTGTTCTTTGGTTGGTTTGTGGGCATGCCAGCATCATCTATTGTTGTGTATGTCCAAGCCTGACCCCCTCCTAGGGTCATATGCTTCATGCAATGTATTCCCAAACCCCTGGCCCATTTGTGCAACTGCTGATCCTGTGTAGTTTAAGTTTTACTGCTACTGTTTTCAAATTACTCCTACCCCTTACTATTCTCAAGCCAGTTTTAAATAAATTTATGTTTCTGCACTTCCACTATACTCTTAGAACTTAGGTTTTGCCCTTCTTCTGTGAGCCTTGCCTTGGGACCCATGATCTCCCTCTAAACTTGGACACATATGGGCTGGCCCTTCCACACTGCACTCACCTCTATCTGTTTATGCAAACCTGGGTGTAAGCACTGCCCCGGGTCCTTTGAGACCCTTAGGGAACTTTGACACACCCAAGTCTGAGAAAGGCTCTAAAACAAGTGGTGCTTGAGGTGGTTTATTCCATAACTCAGAGAGGAAGTCAATAATCAAGCTTCCTATGGTTGTAACTTCTTGTTTTACACTGTTCTGATGTAATTCAGTATTTGGTCTATAATATTGTGTAACAAATATTGAGGGTTGGTTAGTGAAAAAAAAGGATGGGTAATTATGCATGTTTAGCCATTAGAAGGGTAGGGAACATGCCTATAGGATCTGTTTCTTTAAATTCTGCATGTTTAACTCTACATTTAAATAACATGCCTATAGGACATGTTTTAAATTCTACATGTTTTAATTCTACATATAGATAACATGCCTATAGGACTTGTTTTAAATTCTGCATGTTTTATTACCCCACTTAGACACCATGCCTATAGGATCTAAACGGCTATAGTCAGACATCATGTTCATAAGGTTAAAAATCAGTATTTCTCTTAGACACCATGCCTATAGGAATTTCAAGTAAATCCTGCCTGCTTCGTTTCACGTTCAACTAGATATCATGTCCATAGGAATAAAAAAATTAGCAATAATAGATATCATGCCTATAGGATCTGAAACCAGTCTAGTTTAAAAACTGTCACTACTTTGCTACATTAGGAATCAGTAATAGACATCATGCTTATAGGATATCACCAACACACTTAGGCAAGCCTTAGGTGACAACAATAAAAACTGAATCCGCCTTTGTTAATTAGTAACTGCTATAATCAGCAGGCAGGCCTGATTCGAACTTCTTATCTGAGTTATGTAATAAACAGTCTACTTCAACAATTAAAATTCCCCTTACCTTAGTACTTTAAATTCAGAACCTAAATGTGTTTGAGTCGTGCTATTTATGTGCTTTACTTGAGGAGGTATATATGAGCCTCTTAGTTGCTTACATGTTTCCCCTAATATGTAGTCCTACATGTTTTGAGTGTGGCCTTAGTCTTTTTACCCTTTAGAAACCTAAGAGTCGGCCTAAAATCCTCCCTCTTATAGGAATAGTAGTACTAAATTCCTCCGAGACTGATAGGAATTGGACGGATAATAGCATGCAATAGAGGTCGAGACTAATCCGCGCTTTAATACCTTAACAGGGTGGGAATGGTAGATATGGATATGATGACCAGTGCGCTAATACCACGTGTATACCCTCTTGTGAGGAGTATCATACAGGGTATCGCATTGATGTGATCCATATTATAAATAAACCTAGGACTCCTCTCTCCTTTTATGTTTTCAAGTATTTGTAAAAAATGTAGCTCCCTTTCATAATTTGCCTTTTGATTGTTTTCAAGCCCTTATGTGTTTAAACCTAAATCCCTTACTACTTGAGCCTATACTTGTCTATTTGCTAATTGTACAAATTCACAAAACTGTCTGGCCGGGAACCACACTAGTGGATCCTGAGGGGTGCCTAACACCTTCCACTTAGGATAATTTCAAGCCCTTACCCTATCTCTGGTAATCAAACAAACTTATAAGTAAACCTTATAGGTGTCCTAATGCACCTTAAATCATTAGGTGGCGACTATTCAAATGCAAAACCCAGTTCCCAAAAGGAATGAGTTGTCCTACACCCCAAAAATGTCATAAACCCAATTTTCTGATGCAAATAGGGAAAAGGGGGCACGACACACATACCCCGAGAGGAGAATAGCGAAGCTGATGCACTCACAAACTTGGGATCGTCTGTCGAGGAAGATGACAATCTCCCTGGATCTATTGTTCAATTGTCCAAATCAGTGATAGAGGAAGGGCACGCCGAGATCAACTCCACTAGCCTAACATGGGATTGGCAAAATAAATATATCGATTATTTAGAGAGCGGGAAGCTATCCGCAGACCCAAAAGAGTCGAGGGCCTTAGGAACCAAAGAAGCCCGATTCTCGCTCTTCAAAAGTAGAACTCTTTACAGAAGAACTTTTGATGGCCCTCTAGCAGTATGTCTGGGATCGGGAGATATAGACTATGTGATCTGAGAGATCCACGAGGGCACCTGTAAAAATCATTCTGATGCCGATTCCTTAATTCGAAAAATAATCAGGGCAGGCTACTATTGAGACAGCAAAGAGAAGGACACCAAAGAGTTCGTCCGCAAATGCGACAAATGCCAAAGATTCGCCCCAATGATTCACCAACCTGGTGGACAACTACATTCAGTTTTGTCACCATGGCCATTCATGAAATAGGGGAAGGACATCGTCAGACCTCAAACAACTGCGCCATAAAGCTAGATTTATTTTATTTGTGACTGACTACTTCTTAAAATGGGTTAAAGCACAGGCCTTCGAAAAAATAAGGGAAAAAGAAGTCATCAATTTCATCTGGGACCATATCATATGCCAATTCAGAATTCCTTCTGAGATAACGTGTGATAACGGGAAGTAATTCATCGGAAGCAAAGTGACTCAGTTCCTCGAGGATTACAAAATCAAAAGGATCCTGTCAACGCCCTACCACCCATGTGCAAACGCATAAGCTGAGTCCACAAGAAAAACCATCATTCAAAACTTAAAGAAGAAACTCGAAAGCGCAAAGGGAAGATGGAGAGAACTATTACCCGAAGTACTTTGGGCATATCGAACAACTCCAAAATCAAGCACGTGGGAAATGCCTTTGTCCCTGGTATATGGCATCGAAGCTTTGATATCGGTCGAGGTCAGATAACCCACTGCCAGATTCTGACACACCACCGAGAGCTCGAACAATAAGGCCATGACTATTGCTCTCGAACTATTCGATGAAAAGCGAGAAACCTCGCTGGTCCGAATAGCCGCACAAAAATAGAGGATCAAAATATACTACAATAGGAGAACAAATCTCCTACATTTTGGAATCGGGGACTTAGTCCTAAGAAAAGTCACCTTGAATACTCGAAATCCTAATGAAGGAAAGCTACGACAGAACCTGGAAGGACCGTACCGCGTCCTCGGGGTAGTCGGCAAAGGATCCTACAAACTCAGCACCATGGAAGGCGAACAGCTTCCAAGCAATTGGAATGTATTGATGCTCAAACACTATTACTCCTAAAACCTCAAAGGCCATAGGTTTCAAAAGCATATGCTGCACTCTTTTCCTTCGACCGGGTTTTTACCCTAAGAAGGGTTTTGCCGGCAAGGTTTTTAACAAGCCATCATCCATATGCTACCTAAGGACGCCTCAACAAGTATTCAAGGCTCCTCTTCAATCAACCTCGAATACTGGGGGGCATCCCCCCCCCACCCGAAGATCACCTCTTCGGAGAAGCGAAGGCGTGCTAAATGGTGTCTCGATAGGAAAATAATGCACATGGCCAAACGGTCGAACGAATCGTGTCTGTATAGAATAGGCGAGCCCTTGACAGCAAAAATGTGTAAACTTGTACCAAGAACGCCCCAAACACTCGGGGACTAACGTCAAACACTTGAAGTTGTATGATCTCCGGGTCAAAAGCTTCGAATTCGTAAGCCTTCAACGAGGCAATATCAAGTTTACAAAAATGGATCCAGGGCCCAAAAAGTCCCGAACACTTGGGGATGGGCATCAAAAACTCAAAGCCATATGACCTTCGATTCGGAAGCTCGAAACTCATAAGCCCTCAATCAGGCAACACCAAGTTTGCAAAAATGGCTCCAAAATCGAAAGATATCCCGAACACTCGGGGACTGGCATCATGAAACCATCAATGTCTCGGGGACTATCGCCAATCGCCACCTCATCAACTTATCAGAAACCCGAAGCAACAAGACCCCATATGGGCAACTTCGGTCTCGTCAGACCTACATAAGGCAACAACAATATCTGTAAGATCTCAAGCAAGGCATGAACCATACTTGTACCAAGTAACGAAAACTCTAAGACCTTAAGCAAGGACAGAGGGGGAAGTTCTCGAGGCACATGGCTAAGTCTGACAGGGCTGGCCTATCCAGAGCCCCTGCTGAGGCATCGCGTCAAGCCATCCCATCTCCATACTTTGTAATTAATGCCTATGTACTTGCAGCCGAGTTCCCCTCCTATATAAAGAGGACTCACACTACCTTGGAAGGGGATGATGTTACTCCATTTTCTCTATGAATGCAATAATATCTCTCTTTTTCTCTTTTCTTTCTAACTTGTTTGTTCTCACTAACCCGAGGCCACCTTATATCCATCGTTCTCTTACTTGATCTTCATTATATAGCTCAGTATTGGCCGTAAAAAGCCTTGTTTGATTATATACATAGTTGTTATCTCATTCCCAATTATCCCCGATAGCTCGAACTCGACCCTATCATCGACCCCGAGGTCCCCCATCGACCAAACCTACACCCGGGCAGCATGCCCTTCGATTTGATTACTATCTCGTTTTAGCTTGCATTCCATCATTAAACTTCATATTATTAGCATCAACTGCTCTAGCAACTAGCTCGGGAATGGATCACGTATTTTTAGAATCCTATTTACAAATTTAATTGTTATTACCATTTTCATGGTAAACAGTTTGGCGCCCACCGTGGGGCAAAAAATAATAGTGATTATTTTCTTGCTGGTTTCATTGCACAAACGTACATTATCTTTCACACTTTTTCTTGTCCAAAGATCCTTTGATTTCAGGTCAGAATGTCAGGCTCGGTAAACGGAGTCGAGAACGACAACCTCGAAAATCACGGGGAAAATGTCGTGACTGTCCCTGCCGCCAGAGCACCAATATAGAATCCCAATAACGTGCCTAGACCGATTCTAGCAGACGCGGATTCACAGGACGCACAGCAGGACGACGAAACCCCTCACGCCGAAAGGCGCTTACGGCACAGCGGCTGACAGGAAACCCAACAAACCCCGGTTTGGGAAACACGGGAAGTTAGTCTTCACGATATTTTTGAAATGTTGCAGGCACAGCAGTTGGCTATCGCTCAACTGCAGAGCCATCCGAAGACTCCCAGCACAGTAGCGCCGGAAACAGCTCTCTGTTCCAAATGAATACCCAAAAGATCGGGCAACAATGGATCGATAACAGACCCCGCCATAATGAAGATGCTCAGGGATCTCTCCAAAAGGATAGAGTCAGGTTCATGAAGGTTCATGCAACAGTTGTCCCCCGAGGAAGTGGTCCCGGAACCCGCTTCACAATTATTCGGAACACCGAAACTCCCTAGGTGCGACAGGACCTCGGATCCCAATGAACGCACCACCGCTTTCATGTGTGCGGAAAAATACAACGACCTTCAATATAATGAGTTCGAGCCTGTCTCATTGAAGAAACTCGGGGAAACACTCTCGAAAGAAACCATGATGTTGCGCCGCAGACTAGCGCCTAACCTCACAAACTCGCTTACCATACCAGTAGATTCCTCCGCAAAAGCACATGTCGATGCCATCGACACAGTAACGGAAGAGCCTGACACATCTGAGGCCGAACAAAGAGAGAATGAAATACCACAGGAAGTCATGCCTCGTTCCCTGATAGGACGAATGAGATCGCTCCCGGTTTCAGATGACTAGGCAACATAGGACCTCGCCCGAAGTTTAAACGAAGCATGCCCGACGACTGCGGGTCATTTCAAATGTTTGATCAGATACCCGACCGAGATCTGGCCGGATGCCCGTACCCGGCACCGGCCATGAATCAGGGCCGTGGACAACTGTCCAGGAACCTCTACGGGCTCGGTATACCCAAGCAGGCTCCCGACAAAGAAACTAATGCCAAACAGATGGAGGTACCATCCATATGCCGTAGATGGGAGGAACGCCACAAGATGCAACCTACCTCGCAACGGTAGGGAAATAGCTCGAGGGAAACATCCTTGAGGAACCTTCAATAGAACCAAATCTGATGAGGCACAGCCAGCAAAGGGACCCCACCCAGCGGAGTACGATTTCAATATTGCTATACCAAACATTGTGATCACCATAAGCGAAACCAAGGATGTTGAACGACTCATGCCTATTCGACCAAGACCCCTTCAAAAGAACCACAACCCGGCGAAGGAACCGCAGGGCGCGCGCGGCCACGGGATCAAAAATGGCCACCAGCTTAGAAGGACGACAGTCGTGCTACTTAGTAAAAATCACCACCGAGTACCATCGAGCGGTCATGCTCGAGTTCAGCCCCAAGGGAGGAAGGAAACCAGGAAGGATGAAGCGAACAAGCCACGACATATTACCACGACAGTGAAGGAGCGACGACACCCTCCGAGGAATCATAAAATGGAAAGTGAAAATGTCTGTTGTTAGGGAAAAACGGGCCCAGGGTAACATTCCGGAGGACACCCTTACATCCAGGGAAAAGGACACCGGGACTCCGCCTCGGCATCACACATACGCATTGGTAACCCTGTCCCTCATTTGATCTATTTAAAATAAAACATGTGTTCATGAATTAAGGTGGTTCGATCACGTACAACAATGATGTCGGACCAAAGTCAATGGGGCGGTCCGGACTAAAGGACCAAACTGCTCCCGCATCCCGAATCCCTGAGCTCGGGCTGGGACGTCGAGCTCCGTACCATCAAAGGAGGCGCAAAGCATGGATGTCATGTTCAGACGACCGCTGGCACACTACTCGGGGATAGCATCGGCCCCATTTTGCCAAAAGAGTGAAACCCCTTGCAAAGGGCAGAACTAAAATAAGTCAATAGAAAGCAATACGCGACGAGAGGAAATCCTTTACCATATGGCGCATCGCCGGCATCAATGACCCACCCTCAGAAGGATCAAAGGGTAAGCAAAACACATCTTCAGCCAATCTTGATAAGACATAGCGAAGGGCTGTATCGGGACTCACGCCTCGAAAGGGTAGGAACACACCAAATCTCACAACGTCGCCTACGCCTGCGGTGAGGAAGAACTGCTTTACTCCCTTGTAATTTTTTCACTAACCTGTATGCAGAGAACTAGCTAGGACATTCGAAAGTTCTAACTCTACCCAGAGATCCCTAGGCTTTTTTAAAAAAAAAAAAAGGGGCCCTCCATGCTCTTTGCCCTCAATCAGACTTCCACCCCGAAGAGGGCCTCATCGGCAGGATTATTAGCGGAGCAACGTATCCCTAGAGGAGGATCCGATAAGGTCGCAGGCCTTCTTCTACAGTCTGACAACCAGCGATGATCTTCTCCTAAGGGCACCGTCCCCTCGGGAGGACCAAGAAGCGCCAGACTAAGTCTCAATAGGGAATTATGTACCGTATCGAATGGTCCGAGGAGCCATACCCACGTAGGCCGAGCTCACAACAATGAAACAATGTATGTTTTACCAAGCAATAAATAATATATTTTGGCATCTCATACTCCAGAAAGGGGAATTTTAACAGGCTCACGGCGAAGGCCTCTACACCAAATGCGTCCCGAGATACTCAGAGACTTAGTGTTAGCAATTCAACACTCGCACGACCCTAGGGTCGGAACTCCGGGCTCATAAAGCCCTACAAGGCAAATCCGAGCTCACGAAAAGCGGTCTTCAAGCTAAAAGAAATTCGATGACTCACAGACTGTCATTCATCGCCATGCGCTGGAAAACCCAAAACTGTAAAACCCCTAGCGGGCAGACTCGGCATAACCAAATCTATTCTACATTACAACAAAAACTGTAAGACCTCAACAGGCATGACAAACTGTAAGACCTCAACAGGCATGACAAACTGTAAGACCTCAATAGGCATGAAAAACTATAAGACCTCAACAGGCATGTAAATCCTGAAGTTCAGGCTATACGTCACATTTGTAAGAGTCCCGAAAGGGCATACACTCGGTGTAGACGCCTAAGCTATCACTCGGGATCAAAAATGGCTCCAGCAAACACATATGACTATGGTCAAAACGGTTGATACAACTAAACTAATGCGACTCGGGGATGCCCGACCATTGCAAAACAAAAATCGAAGGCCATTACTTCGAATATACTTCGGAAAGAACCGATTAAAATAGGCTTCCCTCAACAGGCAAAAACGAGCTTCGACCAAGTCAGCTCCAAATCACAAGGCTTCGACCTACTCATCCTATGAGCTATAAACATTCCAAGGTGCTCAAAACATCGCCGATAACGACTTAAAATCGAGGTTCTTCCAGAACCAATGATGGGTCAGGCAAAAATATTTCAAAAGACCTTAACGAGCGGAAAACAAAGCCTACAAAAACAAATCCCACGGGAAAAACAGCGTAAGAGCCATTGTCCCCAGCCAAACGAGCCTCTGGGCTGCACACTAAAAGGTCTCTATGACAAAACAGCGTAAGAGCCATTATCGCCAGCTTGAAAATTGACAACTTGAGGATTAAAATGAGCTCAAATCGTAACCCGATTTAGAGACCGGATCCAAAATAGTTAACTATGCAAGCCTCCGGGCCACATATTAAAAGGTCTCAACGACCAAAATAGCGTAAGAGGTACTATCGTTGGTTTGAAAATTAGAAATATTTAAGGGTTAATTAAAGCTCGAGTCGCGTCGCGACTCGGAGACTGGACCTAAAATAGTTAAACTACCATATTCCTAAGGGCACGGCATCAATGCCATTGTCGCCGACCGAGTGAGCTTCCGAGCCACGCGCCTGTAAGGTCACTTCGACCCGAAAGACAAAAAGCCACCATTGTCTGCCCATACAGGCAGGAAAGAACTTAAGGGTCAATTGAAGCTCGAATCGCAATGCGACTCGAAAACTGGACCCGAAATAGTTGAAACAACAAAACGCCTGAGGGCGAGAAATGAAGGCCACAATTGTCCGCCCATGCAGGAAGGAAAGAACTTGAGGGCCGATTGAAGCTCAAATCGCAATGCAACTTGGAGATTGGACCCAAAATATTAGAAACTACAAATGCCCAAGGGCAAGAAATAAGAGCAATTACTACCTGCCCGCACGGGCATAGAAGATTTATAGGCAGGCATGCTCTAGTCAAGGCCTGACTCGGAGACTGAGCCTAAATAGATGAGCAAAACACGGAGGTCTCGATGCCTACTCTCATCATGGATCGCACTTAAAAGCTTCCGGGCCTGCCCGATAAGTTCCGGACCTACGAGGATCCTGCCAAACTCTGAAACCAGCCAGCCTGGTCAAAAGCAATACAAAAAGAGATGTAGAAGAAATAAAGCTTCAAGTCTCTTCTTATCTTAAATATGCAAAAAGGCGCACTCTCCGTCTACAAACATGTTCTACAAATATCAGATACAAAGCGGGAAAAAGGAGGAATCAACAAGGGGTACAACTTGTCGAATTCGCTCTTTGCGTCGTTAGCAAAAGTGACAGCGCGTCACGCTCGTCCGCCCTTTCTCGAGCCAATTCCTCTAAGAGAATGAAACCTCATACACCGATCTTCTCGAGTACCTCTCTTCGGGATCTACAATAAACATATTCCTCGATCCTCTTCTCCTAGTCAAGGGCTCGCTTCAGCTTGGCTTGAGCATCAGCAGCGTCCTACATACGAATCTCCATCTCCTGATCAGCCTAAGGGATTCGCCCTCATCCAGAATTTTCTGAAGCCTAGCCCCTTGACGGAGCAGTTCAGACATAAGCCTATCACATGCCTGCACAAGGAAAGCTCAATTGAGGGAGGAGGACACGGAATACAGGGAAACTGCGCCTAAACTCACCATGAAGTAAATCTGATAGACTTCCTCGAAGTCAGAACACACTCTTGTTGATCCTGCCTCTTCGTCCCCAGAAGAACCGGCCTCGGACAAAGCATATTCACTCGGAGGAACTGCCGCCCGAGAATTAGATACTCCGGGAATAGTAGACTCAGACGATGCCCTCCCCTTAGAGACACGGGCCCATTCGGCGCTAGTAAAAGCTCCTCCACACTGCGGGTGCCAATCCCATTTATCGTCGTCGTCTCTCGGATCGGAGGCTGATGCCTCTTTCTCCCCTTCGGAAGAGCAATGTGCCATCCCGAAGAACCGTCTGATACCTGCGAACGGCAAAGCCAGTACAAAAGATAGGAAGGAAATATTACCTCAAATATATGAAGGTCGAGGAAAAGGCAGTGTGTGCACATACCTTGGTATTTCGCTCCCCATCTAGCACGGATTACAACACGCCACCGACACTCATCGCAGGTCGAATGGGTCACCAGCCTCCGGACCCAGCCGGGCAGGTCAAGGACTTCGCCTGGCATCCATGAAGTTGCTGCAACAAGGGAGAAAATATTATTACTCAACTGATTTTTGCTGTAGCCAAAATCTAAAAAAGCACAAGAAGTTCCGCTCATGTGCGTAATTCCACCCTTCGGGAAATGGCAAAAGCTCCACAGGGATAATGTCGACCGCTCGGACCTGGATAAACCAACTAGCCCACTCTCGATCCTTGTCCTCTTCATCATCAACTACAAAGGGCATGGACGAACGGCACCTCAGGGTTAGAAGGCCATGGTGATAAAAGGGCCGGTATAGCCTGACGAGGTGGTTAAACGTGAATTCAATCCCAACCTTCTCTGCAAAGAACCTCATCATCAGCACTACTCGCCAAAATAACGGATGTATCTGCACCAAAGTAACCCAATACTTCAAGCAAAAATCAAGCACGAGCCTATCAATGGGACCAAATGCAAAAAGATATAAGTATACGCTTAAGAACCCATCAATAGAGTCCGTAATACTCTCATCCGGGGAAAGCACTTGCAGCGCTATCCCCTCGCTACATCCACAGTATCCCCTCACCATCTCTAGATGTTCCCCTCTTATCAAAGACACCATTTTCAGAGCGAACTCTCGCAGTTCTTGAGCACCGGGAGCAGCACTCCTCACTTCTTGCCGGGCCGGCCCCGAAGTGGTTGCCATGGTTATGGTAAAACTAACAGATCAGAGCAAGGGTGTGCACCAACAATTTTTTGCGCCTGATGAAATGAAGAACCCTATGCCGAAGCGAAAGGGCAGCTATCTAAAAATAGTGAGGTCTTGCAAAGAAGCCGAAGCCGATCTATGTGAGAAGCAGCGACGATTTGCCTACCCAAAGTCACCCCCGAGAAGCCAACAGCCTCGATATAGATCGACGGAGTGATACCCGATCCAGAAACCATCCTTCGACGAGAAGTCAGGACTCGAGGAATCGTCCGTATTATATCCAATCTCGAGGCAGCATTCTACCTCGAGGATACCCGCCACAAAGAAGTCAGACTTCGAGAATATTTCAACGCCATCACTCGATGCGAGGCAGTACCTAATCTCATGGTTCCCTTTTCTAAAAAAAGGAATAAGCACAGGAAGCTCCGATCATGAAAGCTCCACGAAGGTCTGAGGTAGCACCTGAGTACAGGCAACTTCTCAGTAGAAGTTTATCCTATACGTTTTAAGAAGGCTATCTGTATCAAGATCAAAAGGGACCCCCAGGTACCCAAAGATGACCTTCATTCAGGATAACATCCTCGAAGATCCCAGAATTCGGCATATTATCTCCATAAAACTCGGAGGGTCCGACAGCCCGAGCCTATCAGATCAATTCAGGATTGATCTGAGGTATGACGATGGGTTCGGAAGAGAGCCATGGCGATCGGCAGAGGATCGTAAAGAACGCTCGCGCCCAAGTCAGATATCAGCAGTCAACAATTAAAGAAGACATTCGAAAGGCCTCGAAGGGCATGAGAACATACAGAAATAAGGCAAAGATCGAAAGCAGGAGTCAATAGAGTATATTCATATTTATAAAAATCTATGTATAAATAGCCCTGAAGGGGTCATTACATATAATTACAAAAGCCTATAGAGGTCTACACCTAAAGCGGACGAATGGGAGGATGTACATATGATGAAACCCGAGGGCCCGGTCCACCCTCAAAAAGATCCATCTTCGATATCAGCGTCCTTAAGCGCCGCCCCCTCGAGCATGCATCCTCAAGGGCGATTCCTTCGACCGCCACCTCCTCTAGGTTCCCATCTCAATCCCCCAAGGGATTCCCACTGGAGAAGATGAAGAAGAGGAAAAGGAGGGGACGCAGAGGAGGCAGAGATAAGAGACATGACCCGCCGAAGCAAAAGGTTGAAGATTCGGCGGACCTCAGCCTCAACGGCAGGTAGTGCCACTTTATCCCTTGGGAAAGAAAGAACCCAAGGGATGAAGTGCCACACCAGGCCTGGGTAGGAGAGTGAGCAGCGGTGCATAGTCCGAACGACTGTCTACATAAGGGGGAAACTATCTCCCCGTCCGTCATCATCTCGTGCCAACAACAGCAGCAAAAACCAGCATATCAATGACCACAGCAGTAACGGGACAGCATGATTATGATCGTCAAAGGAAAGTCTCGGTAAAGGGCTACAACACGATCTAAGGGAACTCCGCCAAACGGCCTTGAGGCCATGAGCCGCAAGCATGATGTTCAATGGTAAGAGAAGATGATAGGAAGGAATAGGCAAGCACGCCAACGAAGGCACTGAGATAGGAAAAACAACACCAAAACACCCCATTTATAGGGGGTTACGAAACGGTCATCGAGGCTTTGAAAGATTGACCGACGGACGCAGTTAATGCGTCCTTGAAAAACCGAATCGACGACGGTACCTTTGTTGATACCCAATTTTTCTCTGTATATTTTCAATATGCAAAATACTTTCAAAATAGTTTATGTATACATATATAAGTGATTCCAAATGTTTAATCATTTTATCCTTAATTTTTTAAGATTTTAAACAAATTTATTCCCCTATTTTATTCATAAAAATCCAATAATAATTCCAAAAGTTATCATTTTGGTAATTCATTTATTGGATTCTCATATTTATGCTAAAATAAAGTTAATATATTTTTTTCATATTTTTAAAAATTTATTTAGTACTTTTAAAGCTAAATTGCATATAATTGCAATATTAGCCTCTTTGGGATTTAATTACGTTTATATCTATAAAAATTAAGTCCAGTATTTTAAGTTGATAATTATACACTATTAGTCATTTTAGTACCTTTAATTTATTTCCAAAAATTATTTTACTATTTTTTATAAATCAAATAGTGAAAAGTAGCTATTTAAATGTTAGCCCAATTTCATTTCGATTATAGCCCCAATTCGGACCCCAATTGAATTCAATTTAAACCCAATTTTATCCCGACCCAATTCCCATTCAAACCGACCCATGTCCCTTTAAAACAACCCACCCAGATTCCCGTTTAATTCTAGCCATTGATCACCTAGATCAACAGCTCACATTAACCCTTTCATAAATTAATTCCCAACTACCCCAAACCCTAACCATTTCCCCCTTCTCTTTCAATCGTCTCTCAAACCCCTCTCAAACCATAGCCGCCGCCCTCAACTACCACCCGAAAACCTCCCAAATCCATGGCTTCCAAGACCATTGGAGGCCTATATCCACCTCCTTTGGCCTCTACGTGCCCGATTATTATGGTTTCAAGGCCAGATTGTGAAAGAACTTGATTCAGACCTGGGTTGATTTCAGTTTATGGTTGTTCTCCGGTCATCTCTGATATTTCCCCGGCCAGCTATGGCTATTCGAGTCTGATTCTTGACTCTCCTACTTAGATCGATGGTGTTCAAAGCCTTTCTCACCATTTGGGGTTCTTCTGAAACCCTAACCTTTAAGGTTCTTCCGATTTCTTTTAGATCTGTTTTAGATTTGTGTTTGCTCTAAATTTTTAAACATTTTTCCTCAAAGTTTCTTCTAAGACCTCTACCTTCAAAACCTTTATCCTTTCCGATTAGGTTTTCTATTAAGTTGTATGACACGTTTTGCTGTGTTTCCTTATGCCATTCTTTTACTTGAGTTTGCTTGTTAAGGGCCTTAACTCCTTTCGAGGTTTTCGATTCTATTTTTGTTAGTATTTGTTCGATTTATTTGTTTTTCATCTATAGACTCGATTGGTGGTAAAAACCCTAAAATTTTGGGTTCATTCGAGTTCTGAGACCATTTGCTGTGTGATTTACTTGTTCATCATCTCTGAATCCGATTGGTTTCAAAACCCTAATTTCTTTGGGGGCCTATTCGAGCTTCTTAAGCTGTTTCACCTGTTTGAAGTTGCTCAATTGGATTCGAAATCCTTTTTGTTTCAGCATCTGTTTCTTTATGTGATTTGGTTTCTTGCAATCATTGAAACTAGACAATACTTTTCAGAAAGGGCTTTTTTTTTACTTGACCCTTTTGCATGCTTCTGATACTCTCTCTTTTCTATATTACTAAGCTAATAAAGTTGACCTATGTGACTACCATGTTTTGATAGTTAACTTTCTACTGACTTTGTGATTGTTATTGCATGTTGGTTCTCTTTGCCACAGTTTAGCCTCACATGCCTAATATTTTGTGCACTCTATTTATATGCTAAAATAGGACTCATGGTTCTCTCTTTGATTGACTTTGAGCTCCTTGATTCTAGGCTTGATTTGAAAACATTCCTTAGACTTTCGATTCTCGTATTTTCACTCGGTTTATTTGCTTACTCATGGGAAACCATATTACTCTCCTTAAATCATTGATTTCGAAATCTTTGATTCCCTAATTTACTATGTACTGATTTTCGATTATCTCCATATTCTGCAACTTTATTTTGTCTTCTTACCTTATTTGGATTAACCGAGTATTTCAAGGATTCTTCATTAGTTGTTCCCTTAATTGAACCTCTATGTACTTACCCCTAATTGTCTATTCTGCACATGATGCTCTACTTGATTTCTTTCCTTAAATGTTTTCTGCCTATTACCGTTTAAATTTAACTCCTTAATTAAATGAAGTACTTATACTGATTTGTTTTTAATTAGTACATAGTTCCATAATTACTGCTAAAATATGATTCTTGCCTGATTTTCTACCTGTTTTCAAACTATAAGTACCTTGCTCTTTCATTAGCACAAACACACGAACGCTCTTAGTTCTGAACTCACTTACACTCAAAACATTCTCTCTTGCTTCACTACTTCTACTGTGGCCTATTTAGCTGGCTGAAAGCCAAAGATATATTTCAAAAATCCTACTACCTTTCTTTACTACGTTTTGCTTCTTTGAACTGGTATTTCCTAATTAGGTTTTAGCATCAACGACAACATAGTTACTTAATGTTCTTGCATTCACTACTGGAAAATAAACCTATGGCAACGCATAGAAAACTGTTGCAGTACATAAGAAAACCATTGCCATAGAGCTATTGCAACGTTTTTGCGTCCATCTAACTAGGTCCCGTTGCAGTAGCTCTACTGCAATGGTTCCGAAAACCATTGCCCTATACCAATCTATTGCAACAGTTACTTATCATTCTACTGCGACGAGTATTTTCAATCAACTAGAACGGTTCAAAGGCGTTGCAATATATGTATGTGTAACAGTTATGTTTTCTATTGCAACGGTTAAGTTAGGATATTACGACAATTTTTTGATGCTATTGCAACGGTTTAATTACTATTGCTACGGGTTGTTAACAGTAACAATAATCTAATTGGTTCTAATGCAACGGCGTGCAACATCTATTGCAACGGTTTATAGTACCTATGGCAATGGTTTTGGTTTACCTACTGCAATGGTTACCTGTCATATTGCAACCGTTTACATGGTTAATTGAGACAATTTTTGTTACCTTAGCAACGACTAAGGTAAGCTATTGTAACGATTTAATTGAACCAACAATATACTCCCTGATAGTAAATAAATATTTACATTAAATTATAACACAATAATTTATATAAATTACAAAATAAAACTAATCATAAACATTTACAATCCAAGTTGTAATATCCGTAAAAGAAAAATATTAGAACCCATGTACATAAGTTTAATAATCCAAAAGTTAAGAACCAAGTACATAAGTTTTACAATCTAAAAGTTAAAGAAGTTTCAAAATGTTTGATAACAAAAGATTCCTAGAACATTTAGAGTTTTAGCAACAATCCAAAAATCTTCTTAAGCAGGATCTTCATTCCTTTGATCATCCCTTTTTTCATTTTCTCCATCTACAAAAGAGGATAAATAAAATCATTATCTCTTTAAATGCTAGTTAACAATTCAAATAAAAATAAAAGGTCAAGTCTTTTGCAGGATTTAAGAATATCAAACACACAATATAAACTAAAAGAGAACTTTTTGATTTGTGTATTTGTTCATGAGCAGAAATTATTTTTTATCCGTAGATTATGCTTCAGTAGTTCCATCTCTGTAACACTGTCTCCACCATGAATTATGAGATATAGCTGAATTGGAACCTAATTTGAAGAACAAATACGCAGTGAAGTCCTAGAACAAATTTCTAATATGTTAACAGCCACTAGTTCCTGATTTTGCATACAAATATAAAATCCTAACTCAACTATTTCTAATTAAGATCATGATACCAACACAAATAACAAACAGCATGTCAAATCCCTATGTTACATGATATCTAAACTTGTCTTCACTGTTTGACATGAAGCTAGCCAAAAGAGAACACAACATCTCGATATAAGCACATAAACATGATAATCAATTAGGCCCTGTAAACTAAGTGTAATTAGACCTATAAAGAAAAGCTAATTGCCTATCAACAATTGATAAACAACTGGATCCCAAAAAAAAGAGAAATAAGAAGCCTAAGTCAACTATATAGGAAGGATGGAAGGACTCCTTCCATGTACAAAAGGTCCTACATATACAATGTAAGTTGACTCTCCCAATGAAATAGGACACAAAACAAGTACACAAATATCTAAAGGGAACAGTCCTATGTAGCAAGACATCTATATTCAACTTGGCTTTAACAATATCATCAAAGAAAGTTATGTTGAAGATAGGAAAGCATGAAATCAAAAAAGATGTGTGAGTAGTCTGCCTCTGTGTGTTGTGAATGACAGAAGAGAATTAGAGATGGAGCATATGAGATATGGGTGTAACTGTGTGGCTTGTAACATCAAAAAAATTAAGATTGGTACCTCATTTTCTTTGTTTCTGCTTATGAGTGGCCACAAGAACTGTCTGCAATGCATTAGATGTGGGTGGCCTGTTATCTTCTTCAAAAGTCTGTACATGGCATGTTGGACTGGTGGCATTTCCAAGCAGATGTTGGTCTAATTACATGTTTAAAGAGAAAATCAAGTACTAGATATGGTTTCTACTACTTGAACTTGTCAACTAGTTCACATAATCACATTGGCATCCTTCATGTTTCAAGTAGTACATGGCCAGAAAGGAATTTCTTAAGAAATAATTTTAGCACTCAAATGAATAAAGAAAAGAACATATTGTATGATGTCCAATAAAGCTAAAGTGCATAAAATGATAACTTGAAACAGAACAATGTCCGGAATCAAAAAGAAACACTCCAGACAACTAATCAAATATCAGAAAATAAAGATCTCATTACCAAATAGATACTGAAACATGAACACACTATAAATTCTAGAAATAAAATAAAAAGAAAGATACCAATGATTAAGATTAAAGAGATACATTTTTATCATCTTCCCATAGGACAAGCGGTGGTCAAAAGCTAATCACTCCATTAAGCTAAATATTTTTTCCATTTCTTCTCTCTTTTGGCTTCAAAAATAGCAAACAGAAGTTCATCTAAGGAAGTTCTGTTAAGGTTGTTTTCACTGTTTTCTAATAGTTTTTGAGATTTAAGATTCATTTCCTAATGTGTCACAATTATTATTAATATTCAATTCCAGAAATAAAAAGAGAACGACAACAACAATGTGTCAACTGTGAAACAAGAAGAAGAAGAAGATGATGAAGAAAGAGAACGACATCAACAATTTGTCAACGAAGAAGAAGAAGAAAAGGAAGATGAAGAAGAAGAAGAAGAAGAGGAATAAGAAGTGAAGAAGAAAGAGAAGAAGAGATGCAATATTTTGCAATAATTAAGTACACACCTTGATTAGTACTGCCAGTAGATGGAAGATTAATTAGTTGAATTCCAGCTTGTTGTGCAGAGGAAGCTTCTCCGAGTGAAGGATCACCTAATGCTAGCATACTAGGATCAATTCGTAAATCTGGTTTAAGATGCTGAAGTTGTGCAACAACATTACGTGTAATTTGTTGCCACCAAGTTTCCTGTTGTTCCTCGAACTTTTTCTGCATCCTTTCTTGCATTTTCTCTTCCATTTCTTCCATTTTTTGCTCCATTATCTCATCAATAGTCTTTGAAGAGGTTCCAAAATTTCCAGATTTTTGTTTCAAGATAGTCTTTGTAACCCCACGACCATACAATCTTACGCGACCTGGATGCTCAGGTCCCATGACTGTTGTAAATGCGTCAATTGATTGGTTATTATCTTCACTTTCTTGATTTTGTATTTGCTCAATTTCAGCCTACAAATAAAATTTAAGAGAAGAAAATACAAGTAAATAAAAGTGAGTTAACAATTAGGACCAAAAAGATAATCTAGACAAGCTTTAAAGTAGAAATCTTTGTACAATTTTGTGCATTGTATCTTTATATGATTCCTTGTATACTCGACCGGGTTTTCTTGATCTTGTAGCAACAAACATGTCCTTACTTGATGGAGCTTCAGAAGTTTCCTTCTTCTTTTTCTAGTTACATGAAAGTCAATATAAAAATCTTCCCAAGTAAGGTTAACAAGTTCATATTAATGTAAGAGAAAATACCGAACCTCGCGGATTGTAGCAAAACCAGCAGTGTGTGGATTCTTTAACTTTTTTCGATTCTCAATATTAGTTTTTGAAGTTTCCTGCAACAAGTAAGCTTTTATGTTAAACATCTAATACATTTATGCCTTATGCATTTTGATAATCTAAAAAGTATTGGACACGAAGACAAGACGAAGAATGAACTTCAAAAGAATTACCCGAAGTTTACTGTGCCTATAAAAAGTGTGAAAAACAAGTGTGATTTGCAGATTTTCAGCTCAATTGCAACCCCAATCTTATCCAAAACTGATGCAAAACAAGTGTGAAACTAGTGCAAAATAGTAGTATTCCGCTTTGAATAGACAAGACGTAAGAGAAATCATTCTAAATTCACTAATTTTAAATCCTGATTTCATTTTTTTAATTTGATACATCTTCAGAAAAACTTCTGGATATTAGGGACTAAATCTTATAAAACTTAATTGAAGAGATTGGAAGAAAGAAACAAAACAGACAAAAGAATTGAAGGAAGTAATAAGCAGTATAAGTTACCTTGATAATAGCAGAAACCCATAAATGTCTGCCATTAGCATTAGTTCCAATAATAGTTTGAAAAGGTTGTGTCTTAACCTTATGCCATAACCAAATATGATATCCCATACATATCATAAACCATAATGGAACTAATATTACATCCAAATAACACTTCCTCCATTCCATTCCTTTTCTTTTCACACTACTTGTTTCTCTCTTTGTGTGTGTGTGTGTTTTCCCCCTTCTTCTGATGATATTAATCGAGGAGGACTTATAAGTTTCACCTTTCTACTTCAATTGGTTTCTGTGCTAGCAAGCAATATATATAGATATAGTAAAACAGTAGCGCACAACTGGTGGGGTCTGAAGAAATTTTTTTTTTATATGTAAATGCAAAAGAATAGTTGAATAAAAATGTGTATTTGGCATGACCTTTATTATGGATTATCAAACAAGTGAAAAATCATAAAGAAAGGAAACACAACAGTGGAAATACCCAACAGAACATTAACAGTTTTAGAAACTAAAAAACTCAAATAGTATACCAGAGAATGTATATGATATAAGTATGGTATTTATATACAACAAATGAAAGAACGGTTTGAAGATTAGACTTGAAATTAACTTAAAAAATTGACAATGCTCTGATTAAGCTACAGCAACAAATTAACTTCAAGTTCCATGATATAAATTATGTAAAAATTAACAGTACCGTAAAATTAATTAATTTATAGACATGATCAAAGAAGAACATAACGTCGGTATATTGTTCGAAAGCATCCATACATGCATACATTATAACCTCGGAGGAAAAGGAAAAATACAAAAAAAAAAAAAACAATCATGCAATATGTTGTAAAGAGCAAGAAACAGAGAGTTTATAACATACCCACCTATTAATTTCTTATTTGAATTTTCTTTGGTTTATTATAGCATAACAAAGATTGCAATTTGCAACAAAGACCAAGTAACAGTGACAGTATGAAACGGAACGAGTGCAATAACATAAATAATACATGTTAATGAATCATGGCTAATTGATAAATCTTATAGTATGCTAGAAACACTCTTACGGTAAAAAACCTAACAATTTTGGTTAAAATAATAAATCTAAAGCAACATATACATCACTTATACCAAATATATTAAAGAACAAAGAAATGATTAAAAAAACCAAAAAGTAGCTAAATTAGAAAACAAGAACTTACAACTTCTTCGGGTAGCGATTTTTCACAGTGTGCCTTTAGCGACAATAATTTCTCACAATTGACGCTAACTGAGAAACTAATTGTATGAACAAGCTTAAAGAATCAATCTTTTTCAGAGAATCTGCCAACAAAAAACTTGCTTCTAAATATAGCTACTGAATAAACCAAAGACTCTCATAAAGAAAATGTATTTAAAATTGAAATAAAAAAGTAAGACCACCAATTTGTGGGCATGCAAACAAAAACCACAAAGAAAATTGAAAATCTGAAACTAGACTGAAATAGGGAAACTTACATAGATGGCAGAAAATGAAATTTGAATCACAACATAAGGACCCTAAGCATTATTTGTGTTGGGACCCCACGATTTTGAAGTTAGGACCTCACGATTCTGCTACTTTGTGAATCTATTGGGTATTTAATTTACTCCTCTACACCAAGAAAGCTAAATCCCACCCATGGCTAAGAACCCTAATTGCACTATTTATGCTGGAAATTTGGATAAGACAGAGAGAGAAATTGGGAGTGAAAGTGGGAGATGAAATTGGGAGTGAAAGTGGAGAAAGAGGAACTATAGGTTTAGAGTCTGATGATATGGTTATGTGGTTTTACATTCTCTTTTATTTTTTACTATGAAATAAGAGTAAAAAATACTAATGAAAATATATATTGGCAGGTTTAGCGAAATAGAAGAGGGAAAATTAGGAGGGAAACCATAACCGTCCCCATAGGTAATTTTTCCCCAATATCGTGCCAATAGATAAAATTATTGCAACGTTTGTGACAACCGTTGCTATAGTACGATATATGGCAACAGTTCATGCACAATGGCAACGCTTTGATTAGTATAGTGTATCAATTTCCTCCAAACCTTTTGGCAACGGTTAAGACCGTTGCGATACATACTATATGGCAACGGTTCTGTTAATGTTGCATAAATTTTCGTTGCTATAGGCCTTATTTCTATTAGTGATTCTTGTCTGCCTACTACTTGTATTTAATTCAGTACTTTGTTTTAGCATGCTGTAAATTCTTTCTTCCTATTCTGAATCTATGTATTATGAACCCTAAACCCCTACCCCAATGTGTTTGATACTTATAGTTTGTTTAAGGCATGGCAGCATGGAACATTGATGTCCATAACTCGAACTTGATCCCCTGGGATCATAACCTCTATGTCTCTCTGATGTTGTGTGTTCTGGTAGGCTTATACGTATGCCAACATCTTCTATTGATGTGCATGACCAAAGCTGATCCTTGCCTAAGTACATAGGCTCTTTGTAATAAATTCCCAACCCCTGAACCCCTTTTGTGTGAAGTTATCAACTCTGTAACTGTTTCCCAGCACCTCTTTCCTTCCTTAGTTCTTAAAGCTATATTTCTACACTTCCACTCTGTCTTATACTTAAGTTTTTCCCCCTTCTTGCGAGTCTTGCCTTGGGACCCATGAGCTCCCTCTAAACTCGGACACATGAGGGTTGGCACTTCCACACTGCACTTGTCCCTATTCTGATTATGAAACATGGGTGTAAGCACTGCCCGGGGTCCTATTGAGGCCCTTAGGGAACTCTGACATACTCAAGTCTGAAGAAAGGCTTTGGATCAATGGTCTTTGAGTTGGTTTATCTCATAACTCAGAGAGGAAGTCAAGAATCAGGCTTCCTCTGGTTGTACTTTTCTTTTTTACTTTTCTGATGTAATTTATTATTCTGGTTGGTAATAAGTTGTAATAAATATTTGGGGCTGGCTAGTAAAAAGGGTTGAGTAATATGCATGCAAGGGTAGAAACCATGCCTATATGGTGTTTTAAATTCTGCATATGCAAACTTCATTTAGAAAACATGCCTATAGGGTACTTTTTAATTTCATACTCCTAGGAACTAAAATCAGTAATAATAGATACTATCTCCTGCAAAACCTGTAACTAGTTTAATTTTTAATTTTGTACATTCTGAACCTCTTTTAATAACCTAATTCCCTCGCTTAACAAGGTTTAGCATGGATGCATATAGGACCCCGCCTAAACATTTAGGCAATCCTTAGAGTAATAGATGCAAATTGAATCCGCTTTGTTAATTGCTACAACCAGCAGGCAGTCCTGATTCAGACTTCTTATCTGAGTTATGTAATAAACTAATCTGCCTCAATAATTAATCTCCCTCATCTTCAGTATTTTAAATCAGACCTAAGTAGTGTGTGTACAACATGCTATTTTATGTGTTTTGTTTGAGGAGGTATACTTGAGACTATATGCTTATGTGTTTCCCCTTTAATATGCAGTATGTATTTTTTTGTATGTCGTCCTATAGTTTTTACCTTTAAAACTTCAAATAAGCCTAATATTCCTTCCTTTTAGGATTCGTAGTCCTAAGTACCTCCAGGACTGATAGGAATGGGACGGGTAATAGCATGCAATAAGTAATTGAGACCAATCCACTTTAATACCTTAACAGGGTGGGAAGGATAGATATGGATATGATGACCACACGATAATGTCACGTGTAGCCCCTAATTGAGGATATGTGGATATGTGGGGTGATCCATATTTTTAATGAACTTAGGACCCCCCCCCCCCTTTATTCTTTATTCTTTTTTGAGCATTGTAACTCTTTATTTAAAAATCAACTCTTTGATCGTTCTTTCAAATTTATTTACTTACAAACCATTATGTATTGAAATCCCCTCTTATTTGGGTATTATTTGCTTATATGTTAATTGCACCCAAATTCACAATAACTGTCTGGCCGGGAACCATATTAGTGGATTCTGAGGGGTGCTTAACACCTTCCCCTTAGAATAATTTCAAGCCCTTACCCAATCTCTGGTTATTCAAATCAAACCCTATTGGTGTCCTAATGCACCTTAATCATTATGTGGCGAATCTTCAAATGCAAACCTAGTTCCCAAAAGGAACGAGTTGTCCCTCCAAATGTCATAAACCTGATTTCGCGAGAAAAAGGGGGCACGACAGCATGGCGACTCTGCTGGGGATTTTTAGGCTTTTACCATTTCAGACTATCATTGTGAATTTATGCTTCTTTAAGTGCAATTATTTGTTCATTCAACTCCCTTTTCAACTGCAAAACTGACTTATCTTTTGTTTCTTTCCTTTACTGCTTTCCTTTACTACTGCTTTAAATTATGAAACTGTTGTATTTACTCTTTTCTTAAATGTGCAAATACGTGACAAAATATTTTAAATTATTGCATAATCATGCTCAACATCATATTTCACTCGTGCCGAAAAAATCACATAGCAACGCTTATAATGAGTGGTTGCGCTATTCCGATATTATCACCCCCTAAATTTGGAAAAGGCATATTTGCGGTAAAACCAGTCGATCAACGGTGTAGTCGACGGCTTTGTGACTTTGCCCCTTGAGTTGTCCGGTCAAGGGTACCAGTCTAAAACCTCATAGAAACCTTACTCCATTTAACTGTGCATGTATCATGGTCAAACTTAGCCGAATCAGTTATGTTATCCGCATAATAATTCTTTAAGATAGCCTTGTCCAAAGTCCAATGGGTTTCCCTGAACTCAAACGAACGTCACCACATTCTGTGCATTTATTTGGAGAACTAAATGTTTCATGCTAATTGTTGATATTAAATAGTCGAGTCGGGTGGGGGTATGGTCTTAACCCTTTTGTTTTGCAGAAAATGAAGAACGAGGTCCCCAACTTCGGTATGGTTAGCACACCCTCACTTTTGCTAGACTGGTGGAGGAGTCTTCCATCAAATGACCAAATCAATGAGTAGAAAGAGAGGGCCGCCAAAGCTAGCAAAAAGTTGGAATATCTAGAATACAGTCTGTTGGAATTAGAAGGAAAAGTGAGGAAGAGAGTCGCCGACTGCCAGAACGCTGAGGAAAACGAAGGAGAACACCTGGCAAAGGCATTTTTTCTGGTGAACCTACGCGAGCTGGAGGATTTGATCAACGAGAGCATTCAACCTGAGGAAGGTCCTTCTGGGACCAAATAGATAGGAGTTTATCTTTTTGCTTTAAAAATGTAATAAGGCCAATAGCCACTAGTGACTTTTATTTCCTGTTATTTAGTGTCAATTTGGGATTCGTCTACTTTTTATCAATAAAATGAGGCATTTAGAATTGTAAGTTCTCCAAATCAACTTGTCTCTAGGCCTACCTCGGGCACAAAGAGGTTCCCAAGTTAGGACACGGTTTACATTCCCGCATTATGTGTTTAAATATTGCAATACTTATATAATCCTCACTAACTTGTTACCTTTTTGTTTTTATTTTTTGTTTATTATTTCCCCTCCCCAAAGGTTAGTTCGTGCACTCTGGCAGCATCATCTTATTCCACGATATCCAGGGGCCCTCTACCCATTCCCCCTCTTAGTCTTGTCAAAAACAAGAACAAAGGGAAGATGGAAGATTTGAACAACGCCAGAAAGGAAAACTCAACTGAAAGGGTAGAAGTCACTCATGGTCATGGTACTCAGGTTTCCAAAGAAAATGCATCCCAACTCGAACAAAAGCTGTTGAAATTCCATGAAGAACTTGATCAGGTTCGGAATCTGGCAAATCTGTCATTTTCCCTCACCACTCCAGATGTCAATTTCCCAAATGCTCAGAACCCCGCAACCCCACAAAATATCCCAAAGCAACAAAACTATCCTGCTCCTCACACCACTGCAGCACCCGCCATACTTCAAACAATACTCTGCTGCTCATCCCCAAACCCCAAAACTCCACAAATGACCACTTCCACACCCATCATAACACCCTCATCTATGTGGAGACTATGCCACATTCCACCCAACCTATCTCAAACACACCCAAGTCTGATGATAAAGACTCGCTCATTAGGAACCTGGCTGAGGAACTTAAGAAATTGACTAGCCGAATTCAAGGCGTTGAAGGAAGAAAGGGAATTGAAGAGCTGAGCTATGAAGATCTTTGCATAAAGCCCGATGTTGAACTGCCCGAGGGGTACAAACCTCCTAAGTTCGAGATGTTTGATGGTACAGGGGATCCAAGGGTCCATTTGAGAATGTACTGTGACAAGCTGGTAGGAGTAGGGAAAGATGAGAGAATCCGCATGAAGCTTTTTATGAGGAGTCTAAAAGGAGATGCTCTATCTTGGTACATTAGCCAAGATCCAAAGAAATGGTCAAGCTGGGTAAGCATGGCATCCAACTTTATGGATAGGTTCAGGTTCAACACCGAGAATGAGCCAGATATGTTTTATATTCAGAATCTAAAGAAGAAGCCTACAGAAATATTTCGCGAGTATGCTACTCGCCGGAGGATCGAAGCTGCTAAGGTCAGACCTGCCTTAGAGAAGGAACAGATGAAGAAATTCTTTGTTTGGGCTCAAGACCCACAGTATTATGAGCGACTAATGTTGATTGAGAGCCATAAATTTTCTGAAATTATCAAGCTGGGTGAAAGGATTGAAGAGGGCATCAAAAGCGGTATGGTTACAAACTTTGAAGCAATACAAGCTACAAATAAGGCCTTGCAGTCTGATGGTGTGTCTAAGAAAAAGGACGTAGGAGCCATAATGGTCACACAGAGAACCAAATCTCCTACCAAATACCAAATTTACCCAACACCTCCACTCACATATCAACCAACTCCGAACTACCAAGAACCCTCACCCTCTTACCAAACTCCACCACCCACTTATCAATCACCCCCACCTCCAACATATCAACCTACTTCACCCAGATATACCCAACCCGCACATATTTACCAAGCCTAAAATACTCAACCATCCCACTATCAATCACCTCCTACATGCCAAAACTTCCTTAGACATCGACCAAACTTTGACTGAAGGCCTCCTAAACAATACACAACCATTGCTAAACTTATTGACCAGTTGTACGAGAGACTTAAAGCTGCTGGTTATGTCACACCCATCCCTGCTATAACCCGTAAGAACCCTTCTCAGTGGGTTAACCCAAATAAATCCTGTGCATACCATTCCAGCATGAAGGGACACACCATTGACGAATGTCGTTCTCTGAAGGACAAGATCCAGGCTCTGATTGACAACAAGATTATTATGGCAAAGGAACTTGCTCCAAATATCTACAATAACCCTCTACCGGACCATAAGGGTAGAGGCGTTCACATGATTGAAATAGAGGATGATTGGTATCCCGAGGGGTCAATTAGGTTGATCGCAGAAGATGATGATCCAAAGAAGCCAATAGTTACTCTTAATCCGATCGTGGTCCAGATTCAGCCATCTGGAGACACTTAGGTAAATATGTTTGTGCCACTTGAGTTTGAAGCAACGTCATCTGCAATGACACCAGCGCCAATTGAGGTTGAATTCGTGTCACCAGCAAATGTACCCATATTGTTTGAAGTTGCAGTTTTACCACCTAAGGCATATGCTCCGTTCGTAGTAACGATAGCCACGCCGATCCCAGTGGCGATGTAGACCATGATACCATTCCATACAAAGGCTATACCATGGGACTATATAACCCAGGAGAGGAGGAAATGCAAGGTCAGGTTCGAAGAGACTGTTGCCGCACAAGGTATGACGAGAGCTGGTAGGGTTTATACCCCTGAACATTTAGCTGAGTCAAGAAAGCAAGCCTCCAATCGGCCACCTATCATCGAGACAGGTCCTGACGATCTTTGGAGAAAGATACAAGCCAAGGAATACTCGGTCATCAACCAGTTGAAAAAAATACCGGCATAAATCTCCATACTTGCTTTGCTACAAAATTCTGAGGCACACAAGAATGTTTTGCTGAGGGTGCTGAGTCAAGCATACGTGCCAAGCAACATCACTGGTGGGGAGATGGCCAACATGGTAGGACAGGTATTGGAAAGTCACAAAATTACTTTTCATGAGGATGAGGTACCACCTGAAGGGTTGGGAAACAACAAAGAATTGCACATCACTGTAAGCACGTGATTTTTGCTTTACGGACAATCACTCCAAAAGAAAATAAAAATAGTGACAAATGGTTTCGCTGTACAATTTTTCGATCTGTCCGTGACATGTGTTTGTGGGTCTGTCCATTTTGCATCTAGTCATTATCAAACGAAAATACAAAAAATATATATATATAAAATATATGTGTCGTTAAAACAAAATTCAAAAATATGAATATATGTGCGTCGTTCGTTCTAGGTTGTGATTTAACTTACTTAAATATTTTTGTGATAATTATGTGGAAATGTTACAGTGTTGTTGATTTTAATTTCACTATTTTATTATTATCTCATTAAAAAGAAAAAAAAAAGAGAGAAAAAAAAAAGTAAAAGAGTGAGGGAAAACCGGTTTGGGCCCAAAAGAAATGAAATAAAACAGGCCCAAACCAGCACTCTGATCCAGTCCAAAACAAGCCTGCCCAAACACGGACTCAAACGACGCCGTATCGGCATCCCTACCAAAGCCGTTGATCTGATTCAAACGAACGGTCCAGATCAGGCTGTTCAACTCGCCTCAACGACGTCGTTTCAGGCAAGATGATCTAAGCCGTCCAACCCCATTGATCCAACGGATCCAGGCCCTCCTCTAAACCCGTCAACATGGCCCGATCCATGCCCTTTACCCGGTCTCACCCACCATCACGCCCAAACGACACCGTCTTTCCTAAGTGGATGGATCCTGGCCATAGATCCCCATTGATCCAACGGCCAGGATCTAAATCCTCAATACATATATAAGCTCTCCATTACACCCCACGCCCCCCAAACCAAACCCCGCCTTCCCCACTGTACACCCTCGTCCCAAACACAACCCCTTCTCATCCTCGAACCCTAGCAGCCGCCCCAGTATCCCTCGCCATTAAAGCCGGCGGCATGAACGCCGATGACCGCCTCCTGAACACCCTAGGACCACCTCATTGTCCTGAACACGAATCCACTAACCACGAGCCTCGAATCACTTTCGTTCGTCTCGAATCTTCATTTGAAGATTTGAGTCGAACCCGGATCTATGCCAAACCACCTCATCTTCATACCAGACACTCCCCTGACCTTCCTCGTGACCAAACCAAGCTTGGTTTGGTCCGAATCTACCCACAACTCCCTAAAAATCAGATCTAGAAATCCAGACTTTAGAACACACGCACCTGGGGAATCCGGCCGGTTTGGACATGGGTTTGAGGTCTAATAGACCTTAATCAAGGTGTTCTCATGTGAGAACACCATGATTAAAGTTTGTTCGGCCTCAAAAGTTCGAAGATGAATCAGATTTGGGTCTGTGTGATTTAAACATTTTCGGTACGTTTTCCTTTCTTTTGTGTTAGTTTTTAATTAAGTGGTCAGCATGTTTCGTTGGGTTTGTTTGTTATTTTTGTTATTTTTCATTCGGATTTCTTTCATCTCTTTAAAGACCTTTTTCTTTGGTCGGTTGATTTTCTATGTGTGTATTCTGAATGTACTCTGTGATAAACATGATCGTCGATTAGTTTAATCGTCAGAATGAATAAACTTATATAGGTTCCCAGTTATTGAACACAGAATTGTCTGATGCCCTTTAGGTCCCTAAACATATTGTTTATGTGAGCGATTGATTATTACCTGTTATAATTAGTATAGTCGACTCGATAAATATCGTCGATTAGCTTTCTATAACTAATAAATCGAATGAGCTAATAAGGTCGCATGACTAATTGAGCTTTGTCACTGACTGTATGCCCCAGCATTGTTTGAAATGGTTTGTTTGCACTATAAAACTGACTGAAAAGGTTCAGCCCAGGCAGTCTTGAGTTCGAACTTTCATCAGTTCAAAAAATGCCCTGATGCTGCAATAGGCAGGGGCAGTAATAATCAAGGTTGACAGGGGTATTCTGGGGTGTTAAAAAGAACAGAAGTAATTAGTTTAAGTGAGCTGACAAATGGGGTACTAAATTAGGATTAAACTAATGCCAATGGGGGACAAGACACAAGAGTATGGGTTTAAAAGGAATACTAAAATAAGCCCATAATCCTTGATTAAAGAATAAACCAGGCGTGGGGAACAAAGGGGGCTGGCATCAAGAGATGCTCAAGCATGGGTTTAACAGGGTAGGGGCAGGCTGTAAGTTGCAGCATGGGGGTAGCTTAGCTGCACTTGGTCACTTTGGCTTATAAATA
Organism: Nicotiana sylvestris; assembly: GCF_000393655.2. Lineage (NCBI taxonomy): Eukaryota > Viridiplantae > Streptophyta > Magnoliopsida > Solanales > Solanaceae > Nicotiana > Nicotiana sylvestris. The sequence continues at coordinate 133,395,836 of NC_091064.1, read as the reverse complement.
GGCCATTTGAGAACTGAAAAAGGGCTGGACTTTTAGTCTTCAGAAAAAGAGAAAACAAAGGGTTGGAATTTTTAGTCTTAAGGCTGGAATCTTTAAGTCTTAAGAAAGAGTGGTGAGTTAAAAGAAAAGATTGAAAACATAAGAGAGGCTCGAGTAAGACATTGTAACCAAACACTGCCTGAAAGTGGTATAAGAATGCATTTTGGTCAATCTGTCTTGGCCAAGTTCTGTTGCTTGCATTGACTGAGTTGTTTGTGGTTGATTAAACTGGTGGTTTTACTGCATTTGAACCCTCAGTTACTGCTGCTATTTCTTTACTCTTTCCTGAGATTACTGGCTTGGCACTCGACTACTTGCTAGTCCTTGTATTCTGGGAGATCATTGTTGGTTGTCTGTGGCTATGGAAAACATTTGGTTTAGTTGGTTGTTGCTGTGTTGTTGCTGAGTATCTGTTGTTGCTGTGTTTACTGCATACTGCCTAGCTGATCATTCCTTCCTTCTTTGTCCTCCATACCAGGTACACAATTACACTACCAATGTAACTCGAAAGTTTGAGCAATGAGTATAAAAGAGAAGATCTGCAGATGTTGTTTATATACATGTACTGTTGTGTTGAACGTCATGTAATGTCTAATAGCTCATATTTTGGGATACTGAAGTTAGCTAACAAGCCTAGTTGAGGTCAATATAGGGTATCGAATGATAATTATATATGTATGCTGTTAGATAAAAGTGGTCTCAATGAATTAGGTTGCATCTCAGATTTAGTTTACTTTGCCATATATGCTGTAATGTAGTCCAAGCATGAAACTTGTACACTGTAAATTAAGTTCTTTCCTTTCCAATAAATTGCCATATATGACTCTTAAAATCATGTTTCAAGATAAAGAACACAAATTCAGGGCCTCAACCTCATGAAGGTCGAGCCCAGGTCGAAGACAGACCAGGCAGGCCCGCATCGAACGAGCAGTGGCCCAGGTCTGGCCAACCGCGCGTGGGCTGGATTTGGGCCCATGATTATTTGTTTGGCCGACTGTGCACGCAGCTTCGGTCCCGATTTGCTAAGCATTTCCGAATTCCATTACAAACAACTTGCAAGCATGTAATTAATTAGGATTATCTACTGTTTTCAATTGATAGAGACAAACACGACAAGAAACGTAGTTGCTATAGGATATCCTTTTAAAATAAGAACGAGATGAGCCTCGATGAAAATAAACAAAACGCGCATATGCGGGGCCCTTGTTAAATGTATATTATTGAAGCATTTAGTTTCCAGGACGGGTTGTTTAGCAAATCTCACAACCCTCCTAAAATAACAACACGTTAGTCTCTTTAGGACACGCTTTAATAAACCTTACCGTCTTAAACTCGGGTGCACATTTATGTGACCCAAATCCAAATCTCGACGGATTCGAAATGTATTTCTAATTACGGGTACATTGATTGTGACGTGGTTCGAGATGCGTGTCCATGATGTTGCAATTTCATTTTAAAAAAAAAATAATAAGAATGAGATGAGCCTCGCCAAATAAAATACAAATTGCGGGGCCCTCAGTAAATATTTGCTTTAAAAAATTATTTGGACTTCGGAATGGATCGTTTAGTAAAATTCCACGGTCTTACCCAAAATAAATACGCTAGTCGCTTTAGGCGCGCCTTTAATAATTTAATTTCCTTAAACTCGGGTGCACATTTGATGTGACCCAAATCCAAATCTCAACGGAGTCAAAGTGTGTCGACGACCACGGGTACATTGATTGTAACGCGGTTCGAGATACATTTTCACAACGTTGCAATTCTTGATAAAAACAGTAAATGATAAAAGCGGTTAAAAGTTAAATTTTGCACGCAAGTTCACACTTGTATAAAATCAGATAATCAAGCCGAATATAACAGTTGAGCGACCGTGCTAGAACCACGGAACTCGGGAATGCCTAACACCTTCTCCCGGGTTAACAGAATTCCTTATCCGGATTTCTGGTATGCAGACTGTAATATAGAGTCATTATTTTCCTCGATTCGGGATTAAAATTGGTGACTTGGGACACCCTAAACCTCCCAAGTGGCGAATCTGAAATAAACAAATAAATCCCCTTTCGATTGTCCTTTAATTGGAAAAAACTCCCTTGTCCCCTCGCGGGTACGGAAAAAGGAGGTGTGACAGCTCTGGCGACTCTGCTGGGGATCATAACCCAGAACCACTGGTTCAGGGTTAAGAATTCGAGCTTAGAATAATTGTTATTATTTGGCTTTATTTATTATCTGATTATTACATGTTCTGAGCCTAATGTGCTAAATGCTGCTTTTACCGCTTTGATATTATTTGAACTGTATATAAACTGTGCCGAAACCTTTCTCTTCTTACCTCCGGGGATGTGCTCACTGGTTGAGACTCCCTATTCTGTTAGTGTCATACCCTAAATAAAAGAGGCTCGGAAAGTTTCTAAGCCGGCTGGCCTTTTGGTTCCCGGAAAGGAGCTCCTTCCTCAACTCGAGTTGTCCGCTCGGGTACACTGTCTAGAACACCGACCCAGGTTTTGAACATAGAATAACGTGACTTCATGCCGGATCCCTAGTAGGAACGCTTATTTGCATCATGTTGCATATGACTTAGGGGACTCAACACAGGGGTTGGGTCCGTCTAGGACTAGCAACCTGATATGAAAAGGCCATTCTGACGCATCCTATTGTTTTCCGTGCATTTATTTGTCTCATGCCCGCATGCTGACCGGTGTTTGAATATTTGGAATATTGTGAAAAAAAAAGGGAAATAACGGTTAGGAATTGATTGTTTACTGTCAAAACTCTGCCAAAATTTTGAAAAAAAGAAGTCGTTGTTCGGTTTTTCAAAAAAAAAAAAAAAAAATCAATAGAAATATAGAGTTTGTCTTGTCATAAAAATCAAAAAAAAAAAGAGATCTTATTTTTTAAAATGGTTTTTTTTTTTATGAAAAATAATAATAAAAAAAAAGTCTTGTGTTGTCTTTACTTTTATTATTTGTTGCAAATATATGTATATATATATATATATGAAAAATTCAAAAGTTTTGCTTTACTTCAAAATGTATATATATCTTTATTTGTGGCAAAAGTATTTATCTTGCTAAAGGTCTAGAAAAGTCCTTTCAGGCTCCCAGTTTTCGAAACAAAAATCCGAAATATTTTCCGTTATTGACTTCTTTAGAAAGTTTATATATATATATATATACGAAAATTCAAAATTCACAAAAAATCGCATATATTTTTGTTTTTATCAGGATAAGTGTCGTTTGTTAAAATCTTATTAATAAATGTGCAGAATGAGCACGATTCCGAATGAACCCTTTTCAATCATGAATAAAATTCCCCTCCAATTGCGGCTCTGGTGGAATGATTTGGGCAAAGAGGGGCATGACGAAATCAAGAAGTATCTGAAAGGCCTCACGAGTTTGTTGGATATCAGGCCACGAGGAGATATCATAAGGGCACTAGTCCCCCACTGGGATCCTGCGCACAATGTCTTCCGTTTCTCAGATTTTGAACTCACCCCAACTTTAGAAGAAATAGCAGGGTATATCGGCAGCACTGAGACTCCTTTGAGGCACAAATATCTGATTGCTCCAAGAGCTGTAGCAATACACCGGTTCCTGGACTCCTTAAAGATAGTCAGAACAATTCATAACCCTGACTTGGCAAAAGGTTTTTGCAGCATGAGTTTCATATATCAAAGATATGGTCACATAGGAGGATTCGACAAGCCAGAAAACCAGTTGTGCAGCAAAGGTAATCGCCAAAAGTGGGAAGAACATAGACGAATTGCTTTCATGATAACTTTCTTAGGACTACTAGTATTCCCAAGAAAAGATGGGAATATTGACATAAAGATAGCAGGGGTCGTCAGTACGTTGCTCACACAGAGTGATAGTACGTTGGCGCCCATGATAGTATCTGATATATTCCGGGCACTCACTTCTTGCAAAGCCGGAGGAAGCTTTTTCGAGGGTTGCAATTTGTTGTTGCAAATGTGGATGATCGAACACCTATGTCACCGAGCCCAGTTTCTGAGCCATGGATCCGCTGGAAAGACCTGCATAGAGGAGTTCTATACCAGAGTTGATGAAACCTACCTACCAGAAGGAGTTATAGCATGGACCTCATATTTCCATACCCTCAACGCCAGTCAAATACAGTGGGCGCTAGGGTGGCTACCGATCGACGAAGTCATATACATGCCAGCAGCCAGGCCCCATTTTCTCTTAATGGGACTTAAAAGTATTCAACCATACGCGCCGCATCGGGTTTTAAGGCAACTTGGGAGGTATCAGATAGTGCCGAAAGACGAGGATCTGAGCATCCAGGTAATCGAGATCAGTCCCGACGGCCAGTTTCCTGAAGCAAGGGTTCGTCAAATTTGGAGCCAATGTCAATACTTAGAAGCAAATACTTGTGTAATGAATCGGGCAAAAGGGGAAGTTTCGCCCGGGTATCAGGCCTGGTACAAAGGGGAGACATCATCTGGAAGACCGACCAAAAGACCTCACCTGCAAGAATTTGCCAAATCTTCACAAGAACAGTGGGGCTGGTTGGCCAAAGAGCAGGAATATCTTGTCAAAGCAGGCAAACTGAAGCAACAAGTTCAGGATATGAAGTTTGAGTGCCAATTACAGTCTGCTGCCCACAAGGGAGAAAAGAACAAGTTAATCAGAGAAGGCGAGATCCTCAAAGCTCAGATCCGGAGAATGAAAAAAGAGGCTAATAGCCAGCTAGGAAGCCGGGCAGATAAAAGATTGATAGCAGGGTTAAAAGATCAGGTTGCGGAATGCCAGGAAGATTTGGAAAAAGCCAGGGCCAGCACAGCAAAATTGCGAACCAAGTGGGCAAAGGGTGCGATGGCTCGGAGGCAGCGCCTGCAACAAGTCATAAGGGAGTATGAACTGAGCATCGGGACATTAAGGGAAACGAATGCCTCTCTTCGAGAAAGGATCCTCAAGCAAACACGAAATGCCCAAGCCGACAGAAGGCAATATTACGATGCAATGACCAGAATGGAAAGGCAAATGGAGATGTTCCAGGATCAGCTTGCCAACAATGCGCAAACACTGGGATTGAAGAACCAACAGATAAGGCATTTGTTCACAGAAAGGGACAACATCCGGGGAAGGATTGATGAAATAGGGCATTACATCTACATGAAATGCTTGGCATATGAGCGAACACCTCGGAAGACCCTCCTTGTTTCCATCATGGGCTGCGTCCGCCGGATTATGAACGAGTTGAAGAGCTTGCAAAGAGACCTTACACCTAGAGCCGCGAAAAGGCCGGATGATGCCTCGCGGCCCCTTAAATTGGAGAATTAGTTTTGGTCAAGTCCTGTTTATTTGGCTTTGGTTGTTTTTCCATATGTTGTTTTCTTTTTCGTTAAACCGAGTTTAAAACCGTGGAGTCTGTACTATTGCTATTCCTTGCTTGATGTAATTTGTAATAGCAAAATTTTGAGAATGAATTCAATGATTTCACAAGAATTGTGTGTTTCTTTACTTTAAGGCAGAACTACGCCTGGTCTGATTCACGCGGGGACGTGATACGTAGGCAATCCCCATAAGATTCGACCGCTTTTAATAAATAAAAATAAAAATACAAAATAAAACACAGGGTTTCCCAAAGTACTTTAAAAAGGGATGAATGAGCAAACCGGGATGACGTATGTTGTTTGAGGCAAAGCATGTAGAAACGATTAACTGCCTAGGTGCATTGCATCCTCTATGTGTTATGATCAAATCTGTTAAGCTCTAACACTAACAAAGTTTGTTGTTGTCTGATACCAGACAGTTAGTTGTTAAAGAATTCTGGCAACACATTCATACCAAACCAGATCCAAAGGACCGGTAGCAACAAGCATGACTACTTCAGAGAATAGTAATGAGGAAGAAAGGCCGATGAGCCAGTTGCTAAAAGAGGCAATGGAAAAGATTGAAAGGATGGGACTAGAGATGCATGCAATGCAGCTAGCCCTGGCCAAAACGCAAAAGAGCCCTGAGACACTGGGACACATGCCGGAGTACCCTCACTCTGGCCCTTCCACAAGCCGCCCAAATCCCCTCTATCATCAAGAAAGAAGCCCTCATGATTCCCAAGCTCCACCACCCCATCAACCTCTCCCAACACCCAATATTCCCATTTTTGTGGGACCTACATCAGCCCCTTTACAGCGAACGACTAGTGAGCCGTTATTTCAGGCTCACGACACCCAATACTATCCCCCTGAGCCTACATTCCATGCACCCGAACCACAGGCTTACAATCCACAGTTGGAAGTACCGGCAGAGGTTGAGAAGCTGGTTAAGGCCCCTGAACAGGATGAAGTGTTGAGAAAGTTCAAAAGCCTGGAGCAATCCTTCAGGAACTTACACGGGCTGGGCAATCAAGTCAGCGTGGCATACAAAGATCTGTGCCCTTTCCCAGATGTCCAACTCCCGGCTGGGTTCAAGATGCCCAAGTTTGATTTATATGAAGGGCACGGTGATCCCATGGCACATTTGCGGGGATTCTGTAGCAAAATGAGAGGGGCAGGAGGCAAGGATGAGCTTTTGATAGCTTATTTCGGCCAAAGTCTGAGTGGATCTGCACTGGAATGGTATACCAGGCAAGATTTCAGCAGGTGGTACACGTGGGATGATCTGGCGCAGGCTTTTACAGGTCATTTCCAGTACAACCTGGAGATAGTCCCTGACCGTCTCACGTTATTGAGAACTGGGAAGAAACCCGGGGAAAGTTTTCGCGAGTTCGGGTTCCGCTGGAGAGAACAAGCAGCTAGGGTCGATCCTCCCATGAGAGAGGGAGAGATGGTAGACTACTTTTTGCAGACATTGGATCCAACCTACTTTGGTCACTTGGTGACAACGGTTGGAAAATCTTTCAACGAGGTGGTCAAAATAGGGGTCATGATAGAAGAAGGTTTGAGGTCGGACAAGATCTTAAACTATTCGGCACTTAAGGCCACAACCCAGGCTATTCAAAGCGGCACGGGAGGTGCGCTAAGAAGAAAGAAAGAAGAGGTTGCCACGATCGAGGCAAGGCAGTTGGTCCAGGGCTGGCAGGCCACACTACAACCAACCCAGGCCTCACAGGTCAAACTACCCATACAACCCACCACAAAATTTCTATCCACCTCGAGAACCACATTGTTCCGTACACCAAGCCCAGGTATACACTCAGCCTCCGGTTCGCCCACAATGGCGCGCACCGGCTCCCCAGAACATATATGCACCACCACAAAACACTTACCCTCCACCAAGGGCATATAGAAATCCTTCAGGGGCAGGTTTCCGGGGAAATCCAGATGCCAGAAATGACAGGTTGCGGAAGCAAAGAACCTTCACCGAACTGGGAGAAACCTACACCGCTGTGTTCCACAAGCTGCGGCAATTGGGTTTGGTTAGTCCTGTCCATACTCGGGAACCAAATCCCCCGCCTCAGAATTTGGATCGTTCAATCAGTTGTGAATACTGTTCAGGGATGCTCGGGCACGATACCGAGAAGTGCTGGAAGTTAAGGCATGCCATACAGGATCTTATTGACACCAATAAGATCGAGGTCCAGACACCGGAGGCTCCTAACATCAACCAAAACCCACTGCCAGCGCACCACGAAACTCACATGATTGAGTTGGTGTGTGAGGGAGGAGAATTAAGAAAACCCTCACAAACAGTGATGATGATCCAAGCTGCCCCAAAAGAAGTCTTAACCAGTGGAGAAACAAATGTACAGTCGCAGGGAGAAGGCGTCAAGCCGGTAGTAATATGGGGGAAGAGCCCGTCCGTCATAGCAAGCAAACCCGAGCCAAGCAAGTTGGTAATACCAGGGATCCTGCCCACACCGGCAGTCATGTTGAAAGGGGTATGTAGAGAACGGGTGACCATAAAGCCGGTGGTCCAACTGCCAATGCTTGACAGCAGGGCTGTGCCCTGGAAATATGAAAAAGCAGTGGTGACATACCAAGGAAAACAGGTGGAAGAAGTCAGTTGTGAAGCGCAAGGGCTGACTCGATCAGGTCGATGCTTTGCTCCGGTGGAGTTAAGAAAAACAAACCCAGTGGCAACCAAGAAGCCAGTGTCAGAAGAAGAGGCTGAAGACTTCCTGAGGAAGATGAAAGTACAAGACTATTCTGTGGTTGAGCAGCTGAGAAAAACACCTGCCCAGATCTCACTATTGTCATTACTCCTCCATTCCGAGGAACATCGTCGGGCCCTGTTAAAGATATTGAACGAGGCCCATGTACCCAGTGAGATTTCTGTAAACCACCTGGAAACCATTGCTAGCAAGATTTTCGAGGTGAACAGAGTGACATTCTCAGATGATGACCTGCCGGTGGAAGGTACGGAGCATAACAAAGCTCTATACCTAGCTGTCAAATGTGAAGACTCGGTGGTAACCCGAGTATTGGTGGATAATGGCTCAAGCGCCAATATTTGTCCATTATCCACCCTGGACCAGTTAAAGATTGACCGTGGAAGAATCCGGAAGAATAGCATCTGTGTCCGGGGGTTTGACGGAAACGGAACAGCCACTGTGGGGGATGTTGTACTTGAACTAACCATTGGCCCGGTCCTGTTTACCATGGAATTCCAGGTGTTGGACGCCACGGTATCTTACAACTTGCTGTTAGGACGACCTTGGATTCATGCAGCTAAAGCGGTGCCTTCCACCCTACATCAGACAGTGAAGTTCGAGTGGGAAAGACAAGAGGTCGTGTTGCACGGCGAGGATACAACATGCACCATGGGCGGAACCATTGTGCCTTTCATAGAGACCACTGATGACAAGGGTCCCTGGGTCTACCAGATTCTCGATACAGGGTCGGCCAACAAAATTTCTGAAGGAGAAATCATCCCGCACCCTAGGGTGACTGCCGCAACAGTCATGATGGTATCAGAAATGCTGGGTAATGGGTTTGTGCCGGGAAAAGGCCTGGGAGTTGAACTTCAAGGGATAGTCCAACCTGTCTCCCTTCCTAAGAATCTGGAAACTTTCGGGTTGGGGTTCAAACCAACCGCAGCAGACAGGAAGCAAGCGCGAAAAATGAAGAAGAGAGTCTGGTCTCTGCCTAAACCAGTACCACGCCTCTCAAGGTCTTTTGTTAAAGCTAGTGCCAAGGGGTCAGCGATCCCAAAGATTCGAGGACCTTTGATCGGCATAAGTGAAGACCTGAATCAGAGTCGTGAGAGGCTATTTGCGGATGTCAGTATGGTGGAAGCTGGAGAAGGTTCCAGCAGAGCAGAGATACAATTTGTGGGGCCTGAGGCCAAGACCAACAATTGGACGGTTACTCCTCTTCCTGTCCGAGGGGAGTCTTGGTAGTAGGCTTTGATTAATGTTTTGTTTGTTTGTTTGTTTGATCGGATTATTCAAGGGTGTAATCCCAGTTTTACTTTCGTTTTGTAAAAGTGTGAACCCTTTTTATCCTGCAAATTTAATAAAGTTCTTTTCTTTTGTCCCATTTTAATTTCTTGTTTTGTTCTTTTTCTTTCTGAACAGTTCTCTTTTTACTGGTCCTAATGACATGGCATGCACAGCGGATCTTCGACCTAGTCTAATAAATCAATCTGAATCTGACTCAATGATGCAAGAGGTCGTTTGTGATAATGAATCCGAATGTGACGAAGGGGAAGCCTTCGAAGAAATAAACCGAGAACTGTGCCAATTTGAAGAGAAACCCAAGCCTAACCTAAATGACACTGAGGCTGTGAACCTAGGAGACGCTGATAACATCCAAGAGACCAAAATTAGCATCCACATTGAGCCGAATGTCAAAGCAGAATTGATCGAAACTCTCAGGGAATTCAAAGATGTTTTTGCATGGTCATATGATGATATGCCTGGATTGAGCACCGATTTAGTGGTTCACAAATTGCCCACTGACCCGGCATACCCTCCGGTCAAGCAAAAACTAAGGAAATTTAAAACAGAAATGAGTGTAAAGATCAAAGAAGAAGTGATTAAGCAATTACAATCGAAGGTCATTCGGGTCACTCGGTATCCCGAGTGGTTGGCCAATGTGGTACCAGTCCCAAAGAAGGATGGAAAAATCAGGGTGTGCGTCGACTACCGCAACCTCAACAAAGCAAGTCCCAAGGACAATTTCCCGTTACCCAACATTCATATCCTGATCGATAATTGCGCTGGGCGCGAGATCGGATCCTTTGTGGATTGCTATGCAGGTTATCATCAGATCCTAATGGATGAGGAGGATGCTGAGAAGACAGCGTTTATTACGCCATGGGGAACCTACTGCTATCGGGTAATGCCGTTCGGTTTAAAGAACGCTGGGGCAACGTACATGCGAGCAATGACTGCTGTGTTTCATGACATGATACACAAAGAAATAGAGGTGTACGTCGATGATGTGATCATCAAATCTTGGCGTCAGGAGGACCATGTGGCAGACCTAAGGAGATTTTTCCAAAGACTCCGGAGGTATGATATCAAGCTTAACCCGGCCAAATGCGCATTCGGGGTTCCATCAGGAAAGTTGCTAGGATTCATCGTCAGTCGACGGGGGATTGAGTTAGACCCATCCAAAATTGAATCCATCCGAGATTTGCCACCGCCAAGGAACAAAACAGAGGTAATGAGTTTGCTGGGTAGACTCAATTACATCAGCAGGTTCATCGCTCAACTCACAGCAACTTGTGAGCCCATATTTCGGCTACTGAGAAAGGATGCTGCAGTAGGTTGGACGGCAGAGTGTCAGGAGGCTTTCGACCAAATCAAAGGGTATCTGTCTAATCCACCCGTATTGGTCCCGCCTAAGCCCGGGAAACCCCTAATCCTTTACCTGACGGTCTTGGAAAATTCATTTGGTTGTGTACTGGGGCAACATGATGACACAGGAAGGAAGGAGCAGGCCATCTACTATCTTAGCAAGAAATTCACAGTACATGAGGTCAAGTACACTCAACTCGAGAAAACATGCTGCGCCCTAACTTGGGTAGCTCAGAAGTTGAAGCACTACCTGTCTTCATACACTACTTATCTCATATCCCGTTTGGACCCGTTGAAGTATATCTTTCAGAAACCTATGCCCACGGGAAGGTTAGCAAAATGGCAAATTCTGCTCACAGAATTTGATATCATCTACGTGACGAGGACGGCCATGAAAGCCCAGGCACTGGCAGACCATTTGGCAGAGAATCCCGTTGATGAAAAATACGAGCCCTTAAGAACGTATTTTCCTGACGAAGAGGTGATGCATACGAATGAGTTGGAATTACCCGAGGAACCGGGTTGGAAGCTTTTCTTCGATGGAGCTGCAAACGCAAAAGGGGTTGGAATAGGGGCAGTACTCATTTCTGAAACAGGACGGCATTATCCTGTTACGGCTCAACTACGCTTCTATTGCACCAACAATATGGCCGAATATGAGGCTTGCATTCTGGGGTCTGCGCCTGGCTGCCGACATGGATGTCCAAGACGTCTTGGTCTTGGGAGACTCGGACCTCTTGATACATCAAATTCAGGGAGAATGGGAAACACGAGATCTAAAACTCGTACCATACCGACAATGCTTGCATGATCTGAGCAAGCAATTTCGATCGGTAAAGTTCAAACACATCCCGAGAGTTCACAATGAGGTTGCGGATGCCTTAGCCACCTTAGCATCAATGCTGCACCACCCTGACAAAATGTATGTTGATCCTCTACACATCCAGGTCCGTGATCAGCACGCCTACTGCAATGCCATAGAAGAAGAAGCAGATGGCGAACCCTGGTTTCATGATATCAAGGAATACCTCAGGATGGGGATATATCCAGAACATACCTCTGGAGACCAAAAAAGAGCCCTCCGGCGTTTGTCGAATGGTTTCTTCCTCAGTGGGGGAATATTGTACAAAAGAACCCCGGATCTGGGATTGTTGAGATGCATAGATGCCGGGCAGGCAACGATGGTTATGGCGGAAGTACATGCCGGAGTTTGTGGGCCACACATGAGTGGATATGTATTGGCAAGAAAAATCCTTCGAACAGGGTGTTATTGGCTCACCATGGAACACGACTGTATCACTTTCGTGAGGAAATGCCATCAGTGCCAGATACATGGAGACTTGATTCACTCTCCGCCAACAGAGTTACATACGATGTCAGCACCCTGGCCGTTTGTAGCATGGGGCATGGATGTCATTGGGCCCATTGAGCCAGCAGCGTCCAACGGTCATAGGTTCATTCTAGTGACCATTGATTACTTCACCAAATGGGTTGAGGCTAAAACCTTCAAATCAGTAACTAAGAAGGCAGTGGTGGACTTTGTTCACTCCCATATCATCTGTAGATTTGGGATCCCAAAAGTGATCATCACGGATAACGGTGCGAATCTTAATAGCAGCTTGATGAGAGAGGTATGCCAACAATTCAAGATTACACACCGCAATTCCACCCCATATCGTCCTAAGGCAAATGGAGCAGTCGAAGCAGCCAATAAGAATATCAAGAAGATACTGCGAAAAATGGTGGAAGGGTCCAGACAATGGCACGAGAAATTACCCTTTGCTTTGTTGGGTTACCGCACTACCGTCCGGACTTCCATAGGCACAACTCCTTATTTGTTGGTGTATGGAACTGAGGCCGTGATACCAGCGGAGGTCGAAATTCCGTCCCTCCGAATTGTCGCTGAAGCCGGAATTGATGATGATGAATGGATCAAAGCTCGCTTGGAACAGTTGAGCCTGATAGATGAGAAAAGATTGGCAGCAGTGTGCCATGGTCAACTGTATCAGAAGAGAATGGCAAGAGCGTATAATAAGAAGGTGCGCCCCAGGAAGTTTGAAGTAGGGCAGTTGGTATTAAAGAAGATCCTCCCACATCAGGTCGAGGCAAAAGGCAAATTCGCCCCAAATTGGCAAGGGCCTTATATCGTGACCAGAGTATTGTCCAACGGTGCTTTGTGTTTGACAGATGTCGAAGGTAGATGTGTCGACATGGCTATCAATTCAGATGCAGTCAAGAGATATTATGCGTAACTTCTTTAATTATGGCAATTTTTGGTCTATTTGTTTGTATTTGGCATTTATTGGATAATGAGATGACGGAGGCAATTTTTTTCTTCTACCCAAACACTGTTTAACCCTTGCTTCCCCCCTTTGAGCCTTAAGTTATTCCTTCATACCCCTCTTTTGGAATCAATAATGGGAAAGACATGAAAAAGAAGAAGATGAAAATAAGGAAAAGACATGAAAAAAAAAATGAAAAGAAAAAAAAAAAGAAAAAAAAAGAAAAGAAAAAGAAAAAAGAAGAAGATAAAATCACAAGAAATACAAAACCGTGGGAACTACGTTTGACCTGATTCCTCAAAGAGGATACGTAGGCGCCTCACGGCTCGGTCATAGTATGCATCATAGTAAATATAGGATGCATAATGTACATAGTGTGCATAATAGGCACAATGTGCGTAAACGCACATAGCTCAGCATAAGCATAAAAAATAAATTCCCCCAAGCAAGAAAACTGGGGCAGAGGTTATGTTTTAAGTTCCAACAAAGGTTTGATTCCAAAAGTTGTAGCACATCACCCTTCAAGTTGTTTTCATTTTATAGCCTTTCTTCAATCCCACACCAAAACCAACATCGACATCCAAAAGACCTCCCGATCAATGTTCGAGAGATGCCAAATCCGGCAAATAAGGCCGAGAATAATACACTGATCCCCAGCAAAGAAAAGGATCGTAAGACTGGGAATGAGTTGATAGTCAAAAGAATCCCCGGAAGAGAGGGTCGTATCTACAACACACCGGATTCTCGAAAGAAATAAAATGAGAGAGTCTTATCGGTGAAAACCTTCACAGGCACCGAGAGGCGATGTAAGATGAGGGATGTGAAATGAGAGAGTCTTATTGGTGAAAACCCTCACAGGCACCATAAGGCGCCGGGAGATGAGAGAAAAGAGAGAGTCTCATTAGTGAAAACCCCTCGAAGGGCACTATGAGGCGACAAGATAGAGCAGCAAAAGCTACCACATTCGCAACAAGATGAACATCCATTTATCATCCCCAGCAAGTCAGACCGTCGGACAAATCGATTGATACAAATAGACTGGGTCGGGAATCTATGGTGCACGTCATGATCATGGGGACCAGTTGTGTCCTCCAGATAAGTTCTTTGGATTGTCTCCTCCCACAAAATATTGGTTCAGAAAGTTTTTCTTTTTCCATATCTTTATTTCTTTTCCTAAAATGTGTCTTGAAAGGATTTTTCAAAGCTTACTACCAGGAACCAAAGGGGAATTCATCCAGTGCAGGATAATACAAACAGTCTTAAAGGCCGGTCCCGGGCAATGCAGTGATTGTGCCCGGAAATTTTGGAAGAAGTAAGCTCCAAAAGGGAGTGGTTTCAGGAGTTAGAAGCAGACTCCCACATCATGTGTTTAAAGAGAAAGAAGAAAAGGGGATAAATTGAAAACCAATCCCCAGCCGGCTAGAGACCCCCAACAGGCAACTTTGCCCGCCAACCAATTATGGGGACAAAGAGCAAGAGAAAGGGAAGAGAGAAAAATGGCTTGCCAGAAAGGCACCACCACGATTAAAACTGACTAAATCCTTTTGTCTGTTGCAGGAGATCAAAGAATTGATGATGGCAGCAAGATGCAACGCCATGGAAGTCACCAAAAACTGGGGCAGAAAATTTTCCGCCGATTGTCGAAAATTTTCTCGGAAGAACGGGGAAGCAATTTCAATACATTTTTAAGTTCTAGGTCGCCCACCAGTATAATGCGGGAATACATTTAAGTTCTAGGTCGCCCACCAGTATAATGCAGGAATACATTCAAGTTCTAGGTCGCCCACCAGTATAATGCGGGAATACATTCAAGTTCTAGGTCGCCCACCAGTATAATGCGGGAATACTTTTAAGTTCTAGGTCGCCCACCAGTATAATGCGGGAATACTTTTAAGTTCTAGGTCGCCCACCAGTATAATGCGGGAATACTTTTAAGTTCTAGGTCGCCCACCAGTATAATGCAGGAATACATTTTTAAGTTCTAGGTCGCCCACCAGTATAATGCGGGAATACTTTTAAGTTCTAGGTCGCCCACCAGTATAATGCGGGAATACATTTAAGTTCTAGGTCGCCCACCAGTATAATGCGGGAATACATTTAAGTTCTAGGTCGCCCACCAGTATAATGCGGGAATACATTTAAGTTCTAGGTCGCCCACCAGTATAATGCAGGAATACTTTTAAGTTCTAGGTCGCCCACCAGTATAATGCGGGAATACATTCAAGTTCTAGGTCGCCCACCAGTATAATGCGGGAATACTTTTAAGTTCTAGGTCGCCCACCAGTATAATGCGGGAATACTTTTAAGTTCTAGGTCGCCCACCAGTATAATGCGGGAATACTTTTAAGTTCTAGGTCGCCCACCAGTATAATGCGGGAATACTTTTAAGTTCTAGGTCGCCCACCAGTATAATGCGGGAATACATTTAAGTTCTAGGTCGCCCACCAGTATAATGCGGGAATACTTTTAAGTTCTAGGTCGCCCACCAGTATAATGCGGGAATACATTCAGCTCTAGATTTTGGAATCAGTCGGGAATACTTTTAAGTTCTAGGTCGCCCATCAGTATAATGCGGGAATACTTTTAAGTTCTAGGTCGCCCACCAGTATAATGCGGGAATACTTTTAAGTTCTAGGTCGCCCACCAGTATAATGCGGGAATACATTTTTAAGTTCTAGGTCGCCCACCAGTATAATGCGGGAATACATTTTTAAGTTCTAGGTCGCCCACCAGTATAATGCGGGAATACATTTAAGTTCTAGGTCGCCCACCAGTATAATGCGGGAATACATTCAAGTTCTAGGTCGCCCACCAGTATAATGCGGGAATACATTTTTAAGTTCTAGGTCGCCCACCAGTATAATGCGGGAATATTTTTAAGTTCTAGGTCGCCCACCAGTATAATGCGGGAATATTTTTAAGTTCTAGGTCGCCCACCAGTATAATGCGGGAATACTTTTAAGTTCTAGGTCGCCCACCAGTATAATGCGGGAATACATTTAAGTTCTAGGTCGCCCACCAGTATAATGCGGGAATACTTTTAAGTTCTAGGTCGCCCACCAGTATAATGCGGGAATACATTTTTAAGTTCTAGGTCGCCCACCAGTATAATGCGGGAATACATTTTTAAGTTCTAGGTCGCCCACCAGTATAATGCGGGAATACATTTAAGTTCTAGGTCGCCCACCAGTATAATGCGGGAATACATTTAAGTTCTAGGTCGCCCACCAGTATAATGCGGGAATACTTTTAGCTCTAGAGTTTGGAATCAGTAGCCCCACCTGAAGACGGAAGGTTACAACAAAGATCCCCAAGCAGGAAACCATGAAATCCCCAGCACCAAGAAGCAGACAACTGCAGAGGCAAGCGCGCAATTCAAAAGGAAAAAGGAACGCATCTCAAAAGAAGCAGTTTGGGAGCGTTGTAGCATGCCCAGTATGACGATGCTGATGAAGAAACATACCACTGAAGAAACCATTGGAAAATTTAAAGAAGAAAGTCGTGTCCCCAGCGGATCAAGCAAAGTGATGAAACTGGCATTCAAACGTCAGCAAAGGACCAGCATCATCTCCCAAAGTCACAAGATAAAGGCATCGGAGGAAAGTGGTAGCCGACAAGAAAGCAAGGCAACAAGAACAAGTTGAAGATGGATGAGATTTCAGGATCCTCAGTTTAGCTTAGCTTCTTGTTTTCCTTTGAGCAATGTAATAGGGAGATCGGTTGAGCAGTAGCATCCTACATCAGCATACAACAGCGCACAACAACAACAACAAGCACTACAGTCACACGGTAGTCCCAGCTACCAAATTTCCCGAACTACATTGACCTGATTCCTGTTCAGCCCAGGATATGTAGGAAACCTCTGAAGCAAAGGTTCGGTCAATTCTTTTTCAAAAAATGCTTCACACGGAGTATTCGGACGGGCAAAAATCGCTCGCTTTATCTTAGCGCGAAAACCCTTCGTGTCTTCGGGCAAAGAGGGGCAGCTGTAAGCACGTGATTTTTGCTTTACGGACAATCACTCCAAAAGAAAATAAAAATAGTGACAAATGGTTTCGCTGTACAATTTTTCGATCTGTCCGTGACATGTGTTTGTGGGTCTGTCCATTTTGCATCTAGTCATTATCAAACGAAAATACAAAAAATATATATATATAAAATATATGTGTCGTTAAAACAAAATTCAAAAATATGAATATATGTGCGTCGTTCGTTCTAGGTTGTGATTTAACTTACTTAAATATTTTTGTGATAATTATGTGGAAATGTTACAGTGTTGATTTTAATTACACTATTTTATTTATTATTATTAAAAAGAAAAAAAAAAGAAAGAGAAAAAAAAAAGTAAAAGAGTGAGGGAAAACCGGTTTGGGCCCAAAAGAAATGAAATAAAACAGGCCCAAACCAGCACTCTGATCCAGTCCAAAACAAGCCTGCCCAAACACGGACTCAAACGACGCCGTATCGGCATCCCTACCAAAGCCGTTGATCTGATTCAAACGAACGGTCCAGATCAGGCTGTTCAACTCGCCTCAACGACGTCGTTTCAGGCAAGATGATCTAAGCCGTCCAACCCCATTGATCCAACGGATCCAGGCCCTCCTCTAAACCCGTCAACATGGCCCGATCCATGCCCTTTACCCGGTCTCACCCACCATCACGCCCAAACGACACCGTCTTTCCTAAGTGGATGGATCCTGGCCATAGATCCCCATTGATCCAACGGCCAGGATCTAAATCCTCAATACATATATAAGCTCTCCATTACACCCCACGCCCCCCAAACCAAACCCCGCCTTCCCCACTGTACACCCTCGTCCCAAACACAACCCCTTCTCATCCTCGAACCCTAGCAGCCGCCCCAGTATCCCTCGCCATTAAAGCCGGCGGCATGAACGCCGATGACCGCCTCCTGAACACCCTAGGACCACCTCATTGTCCTGAACACGAATCCACTAACCACGAGCCTCGAATCACTTTCGTTCGTCTCGAATCTTCATTTGAAGATTTGAGTCGAACCCGGATCTATGCCAAACCACCTTATCTTCATACCAGACACTTCCCTGACCTTCCTCGTGACCAAACCAAGCTTGGTTTGGTCCGAATCTACCCACAACTCCCTAAAAATCAGATCTAGAAATCCAGACTTTAGAACACACGCACCTGGGGAATCCGGCCGGTTTGGACATGGGTTTGAGGTCTAATAGACCTTAATCAAGGTGTTCTCATGTGAGAACACCATGATTAAAGTTTGTTCGGCCTCAAAAGTTCGAAGATGAATCAGATTTGGGTCTGTGTGATTTAAACATTTTCGGTACGTTTTCCTTTCTTTTGTGTTAGTTTTTAATTAAGTGGTCAGCATGTTTCGTTGGGTTTGTTTGTTATTTTTGTTATTTTTCATTCGGATTTCTTTCATCTCTTTAAAGACCTTTTTCTTTGGTCGGTTGATTTTCTATGTGTGTATTCTGAATGTACTCTGTGATAAACATGATCGTCGATTAGTTTAATCGTCAGAATGAATAAACTTATATAGGTTCCCAGTTATTGAACACAGAATTGTCTGATGCCCTTTAGGTCCCTAAACATATTGTTTATGTGAGCGATTGATTATTACCTGTTATAATTAGTATAGTCGACTCGATAAATATCGTCGATTAGCTTTCTATAACTAATAAATCGAATGAGCTAATAAGGTCGCATGACTAATTGAGCTTTGTCACTGACTGTATGCCCCAGCATTGTTTGAAATGGTTTGTTTGCACTATAAAACTGACTGAAAAGGTTCAGCCCAGGCAGTCTTGAGTTCGAACTTTCATCAGTTCAAAAAATGCCCTGATGCTGCAATAGGCAGGGGCAGTAATAATCAAGGTTGACAGGGGTATTCTGGGGTGTTAAAAAGAACAGAAGTAATTAGTTTAAGTGAGCTGACAAATGGGGTACTAAATTAGGATTAAACTAATGCCAATGGGGGGACAAGACACAAGAGTATGGGTTTAAAAGGAATACTAAAATAAGCCCATAATCCTTGATTAAAGAATAAACCAGGCGTGGGGAACAAAGGGGGCTGGCATCAAGAGATGCTCAAGCATGGGTTTAACAGGGTAGGGGCAGGCTGCAAGTTGCAGCATGGGGGCAGCTTAGCTGCACTTGGTCACTTTGGCTTATAAATAGGCCATTTGAGAACTGAAAAAGGGCTGGACTTTTAGTCTTCAGAAAAAGAGAAAACAAAAGGTTGGAATTTTTAGTCTTAAGGCTGGAATCTTTAAGTCTTAAGAAAGAGTGGTGAGTTAAAAGAAAAGATTGAAAACATAAGAGAGGCTCGAGTAAGACATTGTAACCAAACACTGCCTGAAAGTGGTATAAGAATGCATTTTGGTCAATCTGTCTTGGCCAAGTTCTGTTGCTTGCATTGACTGAGTTGTTTGTGGTTGATTAAACTGGTGGTTTTACTGCATTTGAACCCTCAGTTACTGCTGCTATTTCTTTACTCTTTCCTGAGATTACTGGCTTGGCACTCGACTACTTGCTAGTCCTTGTATTCTGGGAGATCATTGTTGGTTGTCTGTGGCTATGGAAAACATTTGGTTTAGTTGGTTGTTGCTGTGTTGTTGCTGAGTATCTGTTGTTGCTGTGTTTACTGCATACTGCCTAGCTGATCATTCCTTCCTTCTTTGTCCTCCATACCAGGTACACAATTACACTACCAATGTAACTCGAAAGTTTGAGCAATGAGTATAAAAGAGAAGATCTGCAGATGTTGTTTATATACATGTACTGTTGTGTTGAACGTCATGTAATGTCTAATAGCTCATATTTTGGGATACTGAAGTTAGCTAACAAGCCTAGTTGAGGTCAATATAGGGTATCGAATGATAATTATATATGTATGCTGTTAGATAAAAGTGGTCTCAATGAATTAGGTTGCATCTCAGATTTAGTTTACTTTGCCATATATGCTGTAATGTAGTCCAAGCATGAAACTTGTACACTGTAAATTAAGTTCTTTCCTTTCCAATAAATTGCCATATATGACTCTTAAAATCATGTTTCAAGATAAAGAACACAAATTCAGGGCCTCAACCTCATGAAGGTCGAGCCCAGGTCGAAGACAGACCAGGCAGGCCCGCATCGAACGAGCAGTGGCCCAGGTCTGGCCAACCGCGCGTGGGCTGGATTTGGGCCCATGATTATTTGTTTGGCCGACTGTGCACGCAGCTTCGGTCCCGATTTGCTAAGCATTTCCGAATTCCATTACAAACAACTTGCAAGCATGTAATTAATTAGGATTATCTACTGTTTTCAATTGATAGAGACAAACACGACAAGAAACGTAGTTGCTATAGGATATCCTTTTAAAATAAGAACGAGATGAGCCTCGATGAAAATAAACAAAACGCGCATATGCGGGGCCCTTGTTAAATGTATATTATTGAAGCATTTAGTTTCCAGGACGGGTTGTTTAGCAAATCTCACAACCCTCCTAAAATAACAACACGTTAGTCTCTTTAGGACACGCTTTAATAAACCTTACCGTCTTAAACTCGGGTGCACATTTATGTGACCCAAATCCAAATCTCGACGGATTCGAAATGTATTTCTAATTACGGGTACATTGATTGTGACGTGGTTCGAGATGCGTGTCCATGATGTTGCAATTTCATTTTTTTAAAAAAAAATAATAAGAATGAGATGAGCCTCGCCAAATAAAATACAAATTGCGGGGCCCTCAGTAAATATTTGCTTTAAAAAATTATTTGGACTTCGGAATGGATCGTTTAGTAAAATTCCACGGTC
Organism: Nicotiana sylvestris; assembly: GCF_000393655.2. NCBI lineage: Eukaryota > Viridiplantae > Streptophyta > Magnoliopsida > Solanales > Solanaceae > Nicotiana > Nicotiana sylvestris. Next base: position 133,375,017 of record NC_091064.1, on the reverse strand, counting down.
TTACCCAAAATAAATACGCTAGTCGCTTTAGGCGCGCCTTTAATAATTTAATTTCCTTAAACTCGGGTGCACATTTGATGTGACCCAAATCCAAATCTCAACGGAGTCAAAGTGTGTCGACGACCACGGGTACATTGATTGTAACGCGGTTCGAGATACATTTTCACAACGTTGCAATTCTTGATAAAAACAGTAAATGATAAAAGCGGTTAAAAGTTAAATTTTGCACATAAGTTCACACTTGTATAAAATCAGATAATCAAGCCAAATATAACAGTTGAGCGACCGTGCTAGAACCACGGAACTCGGGAATGCCTAACACCTTCTCCCGGGTTAACAGAATTCCTTATCCGGATTTCTGGTATGCAGACTGTAATATAGAGTCATTATTTTCCTCGATTCGGGATTAAAATTGGTGACTTGGGACACCCTAAACCTCCCAAGTGGCAACTCTGAAATAAACAAATAAATCCCCTTTCGATTGTCCTTTAATTGGAAAAAACTCCCTTGTCCCCTCGCGGGTACGGAAAAAGGAGGTGTGACAATCACTGTGCAATGCGAAGACTACTTTATCACCAGGATCTTGATCAACGGGGGTTCTAGTCTCAACATTTGTCCGCTGGTAACACTCAAGAAGTTGGGCAAGGGACTTCATGAAATAAAGGACGGAGCCATCAATGTGAAAGCCTTCGACGGTTCCCAGAGGTTCACTATTAGGGAAATTAGTCTGTGTTTGCAAATGGGGCCAACTTGGTTCGATGTTGACTTCCAAGTAATATACATGCCGGCATCTTACAATATTCTATTGGGACGGCTATGGATTCATGCTGCTGGGGCCATAGTGTCAACACTGCATCAGGCGGTAAAGTTCGAATTGAATCACCACGAGGTGATCATTCACGGCGACGGTAGCAAATAGAGTATACTGAATTAGAGTGGGTACGAACCTGGCAAGGGCCTCGGAAAGAACCTCCAAGGAATCGTCAAGCCCATAAAACTCAAGAAATATGGAACCACTTTCGGTCTAGGATATGGGTACACTTGGGAAGAGTTCAACAACTGGCCGCCACCATCCGCGGTCCTTACTATCCGTTGGAGAAGCCGATACCACATCTGGAGTAGACCTTCCAACTGGACAATATTATCTATGGGTCAGAAGAAGAGGAAGCACTGGTAGCAGTAAAGAATTTATTCCTAGAAGACGGTGATATGGACTACTGTGTTGTTCTTGAGGAGGAGGGGGAGGACGGCCCTTCCATACAGGATGTAAGCAGATGAGCATGCCTCAATAACTGGACCATCAGGACAACTAGAGCCCGATGAGCCTCGGGGTAGCAAGGCTAAAACAAGCATCATGCACTGTTTTAATTACTAAATGATTTCTTCTCGCATTTTAATTCTCGCAATAAGATCTTCAATGTTCAAAACAATTAGGCAATTTATCAAAGCATTTTGAGTTTTCTTATGAATCAACACTCATTATTAATATCTCTCATTACTTTACTTATACAACATTACTATTACTTATCTTGATGAACCAATGAATATGACATGTAACGAGACAATGCAACAAACGGACATAGATTCAGAGGAAGATGACATACCAGAAGAGATTGTTAAGGAAGTTGAGAATTTTGAGAACAGACCTAAGTCCAACCTGGACGAAATAGAAGTTGTTCACTTGGTAGATGCAGAAAATGTCAAAGAAACACGAATAAACATTCACTTATCACCACTAGAAAAGAAGGAATACACAAAATTTCTAAAGGAATATGAGGACATATTCGCCTGGTCATATGATGACATGACTGGTCTGAGTACATCTATTGTGGCTCATAAACTGCCAACTGATCCAATATGTCCTCCGGCAAAGGCTCAAAAAGTTCAAACCTGATATGAGTCTGAAAATCAAGGAAGAAGTCACTAAGCAGGTCAAAGCTAAGGTTCTTAGGGTAGTAGAATACCTGACATGGTTAGCCAACATCGTGCCATTGCCAAAGAAGAATGGGAAGGTCAGAGTCTGTGTCGACTACCAGGATCTCAACCGGGCCAATATGAAAGACGATTTCCCTTTTCCAAATATACACATCCTGATCGACAATTGCACCAAGCATGAGTTGCAATCATTTGTAAATTGTTTCGCTGGTTATCATCAGATCTAGATGGATGAAGAGGATGCTGAGAAAACGACTTTCATTACGCCGTAGGGAATGTATTGTTACAAGATGATGTTGTTTGGCCTAAAGAATGCAGGGGCCACCTACATGAGGGCCATGACTACTATCTTATATGATATGATACACAAGGAGATTGAGGTGTACGCAGATGATGTTATTATCAAGTCCAATAAAGCCACTGATCACATGGAAGATTTGAGGAAGTTTTTTAATAGACTGCGAAGGTACAACCTAAAAATGAATCCCGCAAAATGCGCATTTGGGGTTCCCACTGGGAAATTTCTTGTGTTTATTATGAGTCACCGAGGAACAGATCTGGATTCGTCAAAAGTCAAAGCTATTCAAGAATTGCCACCGCCAAAGATCAAGAAGGATATGATGAGTTTCTTGGGAAGGCTTAATTACATCAGCCGATTCATAGCACAGTCTACAATTATCTGTGAGCTGATCTTTAAGATGTTGAAGAAGGACGCCGCTACCGAATGGACCAATGGCTGCCAGAAGGCCTTCGACATAATCAAGGAGTACTTGTCAACACCACCAGTCCTAGTCCCGCCTGAGCCAGGTATATCCTTATTACTCTATATTGCAGTATTAGATGAAGCTTTTGGTTGTGTTCTGGGGCAGCATGATGAAACATGGAGGAAGGAGCAGGCCATCTATTACCTCAGTAAGATGTTCACCCTGTACGAGGCCCGGTATTCTCTGTTAGAGCGCACCTATTGTGCTTTGACTTGGGTAGCCCAGAAGCTGAGGCACTATTTATGTGCCTATACTACATATCTCATATCAAGAATGGATCCTTTGAAGTACATCATCCAGAAGCCCATACCCACTAGCAAGCTAAGTAAGTGGCAAATCCTGTTGAGTGAATTTGACATTGTTTACGTGACTCAGAAAGCGATCAAGGGACAGGCACTAGCATATCACCTCGCTAAAAATCCCATGGGCGGAGAATACGAACCCCTGAAAACGTATTTTCCTGACGAAAAGGTATCCTTCATAAGATAAGACATTGCAGAATTGTATGATGGTGGGAGAATGTTTTTCGATGGAGCAACAAATTTCAAAGGAGTTGGCATAGGAGCAGTCCTATTATTAGAAACCGGTCATCATTATTTGGTGTCTGCAAAACTCAAGTTCCCGTGCACCAACAATATGGCCGAATATGAAGCCTGCATCATAGGGCTCAAGATGGACATTGACATAAACATTCAAGAGTTGTTAGTGATCGGAGATTCAGACTTATTTATACATCAAGTACGAGAAGAATGGGCAACCAAGAACTCCAAGATACTCCCGTATCTGCACCATGTGAAAGAATTGTGAAAGAGGTTCACAAAGATGGAATTCCAACATGTTTCCAGAGTCCATAATGAGTTCGTCGATGCATTGGCCACCCTATCATCCATGATACAACATCCGGACAAAAACTTCATTGATCCCATTATCCATTATCAGCCAGCTTATTGTGCTCATGTTGAAGAAGAAGCAGACGGAAGGCCTTGGTTTCATGACATCAAGGAATATTTGGCGAAAGAGGAATACCCAGAACTTGCAAATCCTACTAAAAACGCACACTTCGGAGGTTATCCAATAACTTCTTTCACAACAAAGGAATCTTGTATAGGAGGACTCTTGATCTAGGATTACTAAGATGTGTCGACGCAAAAGAAGCATCCAGGCTACTAGAGGAAATTCACATTGGGACCTACAGTCCACATATGAACGGTTTTGTCTTAGCAAAGAAGATACTCCGAGCTGGTTACTTTTGGATGACTATGGAGATGGACTGCATCCAGTATGTCCGAAAATGCCATCGCTGCCAGATACATGCAGACATGATAAAGGTACCTCCAAATGAGCTTAATGCAACAAGCTTACCATGGTCGTTCACTACTTGGGGAATGGATGTTATTGGACAAATCGAGCCTGCCGCTTCCAATGGACACAGATTTATTCTGGTAGCCATAGACTATTTCACCAAGTGGCTAGAAGCGGCATCACACAGAGCAGTGACTAAGAAAGTCATGGCAGACATTGTCCGCGACCGCATCGTTTGTCGATTTGGGATTACTGACAATGACTCCAACCTCAATAGTGACCTGATGAAAGCTATGTGTGAAACTTTCAAGATCATACACAAGAATTCTTCAGCCTACATACCTCAGATGAACGGGGCCGTAGAAGCCGCCGATAAAAACATCAAGAAGATACTAAGGAAAATGATAAAAAAGCATAAGCAGTGGCACGAGAGGCTATCAATTGCTTTATTGGGGTTTCGCACCACAGTCCGCACATCAACTGGGGCAACCACCTATATGCTGGTTTATGGTACAAAATCCGTCATTCCCGCCAAAGTGGAAATTCCATCCTTAAGAATCATACAGGAAGCAGAACTCGACGATGCAGAATGGGTGAAGAGTCGTTACGAGCAGCTGGCTCTTATAGATGGAAAGAATATGAATTCAGTTTACCACGGTCAGCTTTATCAGAATAGAATGTCCAGAGCCTTCAACAAAAGAGTCAAGTCGAGGCAGTTCACACGGGGCAGTTGGCGTTAAAGAAAATTTTTCCACATCAAGATGAAGCCAAGGGGAAATTCTCTCCCAACTGACAAGGTCCATACATGGTTCACCGAGTTCTGATAGGAGGAGCCCTCATACTTGTAGAAATGGATGGGAAAGTCTGGCCAAAGCCGATCAATTCAGATGCAGTCAGGCGTTACTATGTGTAATCTTTATGTTTTCCTATATGATGTAAATTGAACTACGACTGACCTGATTCCTGTTTAAGAGGGGATACGTAGGCCGCCCTATGGGTTCGGTCACAATTCAATAAAAATTTCATTCCCCCCCCCCCCGCAATTGAAAACTAAGGCAGAATTTTGAGGAGGACCCTCAAAATTCCGAAGTTGATTTCAGCCAATCATCGCAAGCAACAGTCAAAAACATCAACCCATTAAACTGGGGTAGAATTTTGAGGAGGACCCTCAAAATTCCGTAGCAAGAGAGGTTGCAATGTCCTGAACCACGTCACAGTTATCGGTTCATCTAAAATTATTATTATTATATCATATTTTTACTAAATCATGCATGTCTATTACTGAAACCGCCTTGTTTAGCAACGCTACCCCAATGATACATACAATATCAACAGATCAAAGCCAAGCAGGTCAAGCAGAGCCAGCGGGGGATACGAACTAACCGCCTCCCTTTTACAAAACTCACAATTTTTCTTTGGATGCAGGCACTTGAATTGCAAAATCATCAAATATACTATACACTCACAAGACAAATATTGTTCAGGAATACAAGTCTCAGAACTGTTGCACTTACTCACAGTTGCTATCCGCACACAACAGTGTCCCAAGCAGGCACAATATCTCCAGCAGTCACAATATCGCAATCCGCTATCAGCTAAGAAAGCTCTATTACCATTTGATATCTTATTTTTTGCATAAGGCTACCATTCTGCCTTCCGAGGTTAAACTCTACCTCCATCTGCATTTCTGCATTGCATAAGCCTACCATTCTGCCTTTCGAGGTTAAGCTCTACCTCCATCTGCATTTCTACATTGCATCAGGCTACCATTCTGCCTTCCGAGGTTAAGCTCTACCTCCATCTGCATTTCTGCATTGCATAAGGCTTCCATTATGCCTTCCGAGGTTAAGCTCTACCTCCATCTTCATTGCACAGCTGAAAGATCGCCACCTTATCTACGTTTGCATGGCTGAAAAGATCACCACCTCTACACTTGCATGGCTGAAAGATCGCCACCTTATTTATGTTTGCGTGGCTGAAAGATCGCCACCTCTACACTTGCATGGTTGAAAGATCGCCATCTTATTTACGTTTGCATGGCTGAAAGATCGCCACCTCTACATTCGCATGGCTGAAAGATCATCTCATGCTGCATCTGCATGGCTGAAAGATCGCCCCATACTGCATTGTATGGATGGAAGATCGCCTCATACTTCATCTGCATGGCTAAAAGATCGCCCCATACTGCATTGCATGGCTAAAAGATAGCCCCATACTGCATCTACATGAGCTGAAAGATCACCACATACTGCATCTACATGAGCTGAAAGATCGCCACATACTGCATCTACATGAGCTGAAAGATCGCAAAATTGTCCGTAGATGTCATTGTTCGGAGGCACCATTTTCATAGCCCGGGAACACCATGCCATGGCCTAAGGACCCCTTTTAATCTTTTGCATATCATTATTCAAAGGCATCATAGTTCGGAGGCATCATCCTCATAGCCCGAGAGCATTATTTCATGGCCTGCGAATCCTTTATTATACGCTTCATGGCCTAGGACATCATGGTCTAAGGACGTTATTCTAACCGTCCAAAGATAATCCTCATGGTCCGACGGAAATTTGCATCATGTTTAAATTTACGCACAATATATGCTTGTATTGCTTATTTGCAGGTAACCGGCGAGCAACAGCCATCTCAGCAGTAGCGATTCTGCTCCAGTTCCCGCAACCATGTCAAACCTTAACCATTCCCCCGCCCTGAATATTGCATTCCTTCTCGAAAGTTTCCATTGGCATGCTCCGCCGACGGATCCTGAACTACATATGGCCTGATTCCTGTAAGACCAGAGATATGTAGGCAGCTCAGAAGCCAGGGTGCGGCCTAAACCTCTTTGAACTGTTTCATTCGGTCAAAATTGGTCATCATATCTTTACCCAACAACTCTTCCATCCTTCCCGGGTAAAGATGGGTAGCTGTTGATACCCAATTTTTCCCTATATATTTTCAATATGCAAAATACTTTCAAAATAGTATATGTATACATATATAAATGTGTCCAAATGTTTAATCATTTTTTCCTTAATTTTTTATGATTTTAAACCAATTTATTCCCCTATTTTATTCATAAAAACCCAATAATAATTTCCAAAGTTATCATTTTGGTAATTCATTTATTGGATTCTCATATTTATGCTAAAATATAGCTAAGATATATTTTGGATATTTTTACAAATTTATTTAGTACTTTTAAAGCAAAATTGCATATAATTGCAATATTAGCATCTTTTGGATTTAATTACGTTTATATCTATAAAAATTAAGTCCAGTATTTTAATTTGATAATTGTATACTATTAGTCATTTTAGTACCTTTAATTTTTACTAGAAATTATTTTACTATTTTTTATAAATCAAATAGGAAAAAATGACTATTTAAATGTTAGCCTAATTTCATTTCGATTATAGCCCCAATTCGGACCCCAAATGAATTCAATTTAAACCCAATTTTACCCCGTTCAAACTGATCTATGACCCTTTTAAACAACCCGCCCGGATTCCCGTTTAATCCCAGCCATTGATCGCCTAGATCAACGACTCACATTAACACTTTCCTAAATTAATTCCCAACTACCCCCAAACCCTAAACATTTCTTACATACAGCCGCCTTTGAATCCCCCTTCTCCGGTCATCTTTGATCTTCCCTCGGCCAGCTATGGCTATTCGAGTCTGATTCTTGACTCTCCTGCTTGGATCGATGGTCTTCAAAGCCTTTCTCACCATTTGGGGTTCTTCTGAAACCCTAACCTTTAAGGTTCTTCCGATTTCTTTTAGATCTATTTTAGATCTGTGTTTGCTCTAAACTTTTAAACATTTCTTCTCAAAGTTTCTTCTAAGACGCTACCTTTAAAACCTTTATCCTTTCTGATTAGGTTTTCTGTTAAGTTGTTTGACACGTTTTGTTGTGTTTCCTTATGCCATTCTTCTACTTGAGTTTGCTTGTTAAGGGCCTTAACTCCTTTAGAGGTTTATGATTCTATTTTTATTAGTATTTGTTCGATTTATTTGTTTTTCATCTCTAAACTCGATTGGTGGTAAAAACCCTAAAATTTTGGGTTCATTCGAGTTTTGAGACCATTTGCTGTGTGATTTAGTTGTTCATCATCTCTGAATCCGATTGGTTTCAAAACCCTTATTTCTCTGGGGGCCTATTCGAGCTTTTGAAGCTGTTTCACCTGTTTGAAGTTGCTCGATAGGATTCGAAAATTGTTTCAGCATCTGTTTCTTTATGTGATTTGGTTTCTTGCAATCATTGAAACTAGACAATACTTTTCAGAAAGGGCCTTTTTTTTACTTGACCCTTTTGCATGCTTCTGATACTCTCTCTTTTCTCTATTACTAAGCTAATGAAGTTGACCTATGTGACTACCATGTTTCGATAGTTCATTGTCTATTGACTTTGTGATTTTTATTGCATGCTGCTTCTCTTTGCCATAGTTTAGCCTCACATGCCTAATGTTTTGTGCACTCTATTTATATGCTAAAACAGGACTCCTGGTTCTCTCTTTGATTGACTCTGAGCTCCTTGTTTCTGGGCTTGATTTTAAAACTTTTCTTAGACTTTCAATTCTCCTATTTTAACATGGTTTATTTGCTTACTCATGGGAAACCATGTTACTCTCCTTAAATTAGTGATTTCGAAATCCTTGATTCCCTGATTTACTATGTACTGATTTTCGATTATCTCCGTATTCTGCAACTTTATTTTATCTTCTTACCTTATTTGGATTAACCGATTATTTCAAGTATTCTTCATTAGTTGTTCCCTTAATTGAACCTCTAAGTACTTACCCCTAATTGTCTATTCTACACATGATGCTCTACTTGATTTCTTTCCTTAAATGTTTTCTGCCTATTACCGTTTAAATTTAACTCCTTAATTAAAAGAAGTACTTATACTGATTTGATTTTAATTAGTACATAGTTACATAATTACTGCTAAAATATGATTCTTGCCTTATTTTCTACCTGTTTTCAAACTATAAGTACCTTGCGCTTTCATTATCACAAACACACGAACACTCTTAGTTCTGAACTCACTTACACTCAAAACATTCTCTCTTGCTTCACTACTTCTACTGTGGCCTATTTAGCTTGCTGAAAGCCAAAGCTATATTTCAAAAATCATGCTACCATTCTTTACTACGTTTTGCTTCTTGAACTGGTATGTCCTAATTAAGTTTTCAGCATCAACAACAACATGGTTACTTAATGTTCTTGCATTCTTGTCTGCCTACTACTTGTATTTAATTTAGTACTTTATTTTAGCATGCTATAATTTCTTTCTTCCTATTCTGAATCTATGTATTATGAACCCTAAACCCTACCCCAATGTGTTTGATACTTATGGTTTGTTTGAGGCATGGCAGCATGGAACATTGCTATCCATAACTCGAACTTGATCCCCTAGTATCATAACCTCTATGTCTCTTTGATGTTGTGTGTTATGGTAGGCTTATAGGCTTGCCAACATCTTCTATTGTTGTACATGCCCAAAGCTGACCGTTGCCTAAGTACATAGGCTCTTTGCAATATATTACCAACCCCTAAACCCCTTTTGTGTGAAGTTATCAACTCTGTAACTGTTTCCCAGCACCTCTTTCCTTCCTTAGTTTGTAAAGCTCTATTTCTGTACTTCCACACTCTCTTAGACTTAAGTTCTTCCCCCTCTTTTGAGCCTTGCCTTGGGACCCATGAACTCCCTCTGAACTCGGACACATGAGGGATGACACTTCCACACTGCACTTGTCCCTATTCTGGTTTGAAACTTGGGTATGAGCATTGCCCGGGGTCCTATTGAGGCCCTTAGGTAACTCTGACACACTCAGGTCTGAAGAAAGGCTTTAGATCAATGGTCATTGAGTTGGTTTATCTCATAACTCAGAAAGGAAGTCAAGAATCAGGCTTCCTCTGGTTGTACTTTTCTGATGTAATTTATTATTCTGGTTTGTAATAAGTTGTAATAAACATTTTGGGCTGGCTAGTAAAAAGGGTTGGGTAATATGCATGCAAGGGTAGAACCATGACTATAGGGTGTTTTAAATTCAACATATTCAAACATCATTTAGAAAACATGCCTATAGGGTGTTTTAAATTCTGCATATGCAAACTTCATTTAGAAAACATGCCTATAGGGTACTTTTTAATTTTGCTTATTCAAAATGTCACCTAGCAACCATGCCTATTGGGTGTTTTAAATTTTGCATATTCACTACATATAGAAATCATGCCTATAGGGGTTTCTAAATAAATCTGATTCGTTTTATTCACAGTCAATGTTAGATTTCATGCTCCTAGGAACTAAAATCAGTAATAGTAGATACTATCGCCTGCAGAACCTGTAACCGGTTTAATTTTTAATTTTGTACATTCTGAACCTCTTTTAATAACCTAATTCCCTCGCTTAACAAGGTTTAGCAAGCATGCCTATAGGACCCCACCTAAACATTTAGGCAAGCCTTAGAGTAATAACTGCAAATTGAATCTGCTTTGTTTGTCGCTACAACCAGCAGGCAGGCCTGATTCAGACTTCTTATCTGAGTTATGTAATAAACTAATATGCCTCAATAATTAATCTCCCTCATCTTCAGTATTTTAAATCAGACCTAAGAAGTATGTGTAAGACATGTTATTTTATGTGTTTTGTTTGAGGAGGTGTACTTGAGCCTATATGCTTATGTATTTCCCCTTTAATGTGCAGTATGTGTTTTTTTGTATGTCGTCTTATAGTTTTTACCTTTGAAACTTCAAATAAGCATAATATCCCTTCCTTTTAGGATTAGTAGTCCTAAGTGCCTCCGGGTCTGATAGGAATGAGATAGGTAATAACATGCAATAAGTAATCGAGACCAATCTGCGCTTTAATACCTTAACGGGGTGGGAAAGGTAGATATGGATATGATGACCACGTGATAATGTCACGTATAGCCCCTCATTGAGGAATGATTACCGGACATTGTGTGGGGTGAGCCATATTTTTAATAAACTTAGGACCCCCTTTATTCTTTATTCTTTTTTTAGCATTGTAACTCTTTATTTAAAATTAGCTCTTTGATCGTTCTTTCAAATTTATTTACTTTCAAACCATTATGTATTGAAATCCCTTCTTATTTAAGCCTTATTTGCTTATATGTTAATTGCACCCGAATTTACAATAATTGTCTGGTGGGGAACCACATTAGTGGATTCTAAGGAGTGCCTAACACCTTTCCCTTAGAATAATTTCAAGCCCTTACCCTATCCCTGGTTATTCAAATCAAATCCATTGGTGTCCTAATGCACCTTAATCATTAGGTGGCTACTCTTCAAATGCAAACCCAGTTCCCAAAAGGAACGAGTTATCCCTCCAAATGTCATAAACCCGATTTCGCGAGAAAAAGGAGGTGCGGCAACCTTCACCTTGGAGAGTAAAAATCGAGAGTGGGTTGAATGAAGTCAAAAATACACAAGCATGTGGATGCCCCAGCTGCCACAAAGCTCGCACCAGGAGCCGTATCATCGGTATGATGTCGCTGTAAGGAGCTCGAGGTGTCAAGTGTCAAAATCATTACCCATCACATTGCTCTGGGAAACGCGGAAACTATCTGTACACGGCGAAATCAGAGGACTTGATTTCTCGCTATCAAGTCATTTCGCTAGAATGCTTCGAGACCCCGAGGGCAGGAAGCCACGGCCAAGTTCCCGGCCTAGGGTATCGTCGAGGCCCGACTCATAGAAGATGGAGATCAAAGCCAAGACAGAGGGGGAAGTTCTCGAGGCACACGACTAAGTCTGACAGGGCTGGCCTATCCAGAGCCCCTGTTGAGGCATCGTGTCAAGCCATCCCATCTCCATACTTTGTAATTAATGCCCACGTATTTGCAGCCGAGTTCCCCTCCTATATAAAGGGGACTGACACTACCTTGTAAGTGGCTGATGTTGCTCCATTTTCTCCACGAATGCAATAATATCTCTCTCTCTCTCTTTTCTTTCTAACTTTTTTGTTCTCACTAGCCCGAGGCCACCTTACATCTATCATTCTCTTACTTGCTCTTCATTATATAGCTCAGTATTGGCCGTAAAAAGCCTTGTTTGATTATATACTTAGTTGTTATCCCATTCTCGATGATCCCCAATAGCTCGAACTCGACCCTATCATCGACCCTGAGGTCCTCCATCGACTAGACCTACACCCGGGCAGCAGGCCCTTCGGTTCGATTATTATCTCGTTTTAGCTTGCGTTCCATCATTAAACTTCATATTATTAGCATCAACTTCTCTAGCAACTAGCTCAGAAATAGATCACGTATTTTTAGAATCCCATTTACAAATTTAATTGTTGTAACCATTTTCACAGTAAACATAACCAAAACTGTAAGACCTTAAAGGCATGTAAAAATTATAAGACATTACGAAAAAGCATTATCCCGACCTTAAAGTTAAGGCTATATATTCGAACTTGTAAGACCCCTAAAAGGCATACCCTCGATATAGACGCCGAAACTACTTCTCTCGGGGACTGAAAGGTTCCGGACAAACACAACGACTACGGTCATAAGGCTGTACCATTCAAACTAACGCGACTCAGGGATGCTCAACCGCCGTTATAAAATCACAGGCCTTCAATTACTTCGAAAAGAACTAGTTAAACAGGCTACCCTAGATATAGGCAAAAAAGCTTCCACCATGTCAACTCCAAACCTTAGGCTTCGAAACACTAAGCCACCGAGCAAACCCTCTCGAGGTGCTCATTCATCGCCGCATAATGGCTCACAATCAAGGTTTTTATCGAACTGTCGAAGAGTCAATCAAACACAATTTCAAAAAGTCCTCAACGAGGAAAAAATAAAGCCTATGTTAGAGGTCGTACCGACCCAATGCATAAAACCCATTGTCGCCAGCCCATAAAAAGGGTCGTACTGACCAAAAGCATAAGAGGCTAAGACGCCAGCTTACATTAAAAGGTTGAACCAACCCGACACGTTAGACCCTAAGGGCCAGCTTTAAATTTAAAAACTTAAGGGTCAATGAGCTCGAGTCGAAACCCAATTCAGAGACTGAACCCGAAGCAGTTAACTGAATATGCCTAAGAGCATAAGCAAAAGAGCCTAAGACGCCAGCTTACATTAAAAGGTCGAACCGACCCGATGCGTAAGACCCTGAGAGCCAGCTTAAAAATAAAAAAACTTAAGGGTCAATGAGCTTGAGTCAAAGCCCGACTCGAATACTGAGCCCATAACATTTAACTAAAAAGGGCCTAAAGGCAAAAAGCGCAAAAGCCCGAGTATCCGCTTATATTGAAGGTCGTACCAACTCGACGCATGAGACTTACTCTCGACCATTGCGAAACACTTGATGGTATTAGGAACCCAACAAACTAAATTTGAGACCCACAACTTCAGATCAATTACGAAACGAATGCCATAAGTCATTCAAAGGGAAAACAGAAAAAGGTAAAGATTTGACACACAAACAAAAAGATTCATAAAAGTACAATTACAAAGCCTACATCTGGAGCCCTTGCAAAGGCAGAAAGTAAATAAAAACCTTAATCTATCACCAGAGCTACGCCTTCGATGGACTCCTCAGAAGATACGCTTTCAGCAGCTTCTGCCATAACCTCCGAGTTTCTAACGGCCTGCTCCCCTTCAAGGACTTTCCCTCCCTCTTCATCACCTCCCGAGCCACTGCTCGACTCACTTTCGGAAGGGAGAAGGGCCGCAACTTCCTCTTCTAATGTCTCCCACGTATATATCCTCGAGCATATATCTTCGAGATTCTAACTGGGTATGCTCAACTGCTCAGGTCAGGTGCAGCTCAGCCTCTTCGGACACCTTTCGGGCCTGAGCATTTGCAGTGGTAAAGTCCTCCTTATGCGAGGTCATGAGTACCTCGGCCTCAACCCTGACCTCGAATAGCGTAGCAATAACCTCAGTATAGAGATCCTTATGTTTACTGCTCTCAGCTCTCGCATCTTCGAGGCAATGCCCGATCGAAACTACCTCTCCCCAGAGAGCATCTCTCTCAGAGATTACCTCACTCAGATGCTGCTTAAGCTCGAGAATTTTGGAGTCCCTGGCTCGGAGCTCCTTCCCCATAAGGACATCCTTCTCTTTAAATTGCAAAAAAATTGACTCAAAGATATTAAAATATGGAAGTTAGTCAAACGTACACACAAAAAAACAAACAGAAGCTATGTAACCTATTCAGTAAGACGAGCCTTTTCCCGGGACGCTGCCTCCAAGCAATCCCAAAGGCCACGGAGTTCTTCCTTCCTCTTAGTAGAAAGAGCCTTGAGCTCATCGGCTTTCGAGGTAAGGTAATAAGTAAAGGTTTAACACAAATATGGAAGTAATCATAATTAGAATCCCATTAATACAAGTACTTCCCTTTAATCAGGGAATTAAACTCAAACAGATACTAACAGGGCTAATTAAGGAAAGAAAAATTAGTTTGAGAAAGATTGATTTTTACCATATAAGGGGCAGTAAAATTATATGGCATATGATTGAGTCTATGTACAGAATACACTGATTTGGGGCAAGGATTCAGCGGGGTTGAAACATCACAGCAAATAAAGGAATGGAATCAATCAACTTAAACAAACGAGTAAACTTTTAGGGGTTTATAAGAAAATCTTGCAATCAAACCGTAACTTAAGGAAATCAAGATCAATCAAGAGGGAGTCATGATTCTGCACTTCGACATATAAATAGAGAAAAATGAACAGGCGTATCAGACATGCAAGGTCAACCATATTGACAAAAGAAATAGACTAGATGAACAAAAGCATGTAGAAGTGACATGAGTAAACTAAGGACTACTCGAAGCATGTTAATCAACAGAGTCCAGTAGTTATGGCTAACACATAGAACCAGAGTGAAAAACCAACCTAACAGGTCAAGAAGATTAGGCCAACACATAGAAACAAGTAAAGAGAGTCTTTAAAACTCACAGTAACCAAGAGGTTCATAATATATGCAGATCTGAAAGAAGATGGGAAAATATTTAAAGTTAGGATTTCAGAGAACCCAGAAAAAGTGATAAAACTTCGAAAAGTTACCGATCTAGCCAGCAAAGTCACAGATCTTACTCGAACGGCCATGGATGGCTGGAAAATGGCATGGGAAACCATGGGAAGTGAGTGAACCGCCTCTGGTTAACCCGAGGGCCTCAAAACGATGACACATGCTCAAGAGGGAGCCATAAGGCTAGTAGGTGGTGTGTCAAGACCTAACCCCGAACCCAGTCGTGATGGCGCCTCTTATGAAGACAAGGCCAGCCAACATAACACAATTCACCCTTTTAAGCAGTTAAATAACATAAAGATACTTTAAACATGATTTAATAGCAATATTTAGCGGAAATAGAGATAACAAAACGGAAACCCAACCCGACATAGCCCTAACTGCGGTGTCACAAGTCACGAGCATCTATTAGAGTATAAATACAACAACAAGGTCTGAAATATACAAAAACAGGACTGATGAGCAAAAAGGGAGAGAAAACGGTGTTGCAAACGCTGGCAGCCACCTTGCTAAACTCCGATAACTCTGCCACCGATTAGCCAAAACTCACTACCGGGTGTATAAATACCTACATCTGCACACAAGGTGTATGGAGTAAAGTAAGTACTCCAACTCAGTGAGTAATAAAGGTAAATTACAATTGAGCGGTAAGAAATCACGTAAGGCAAACCAACATGCTGTATAGAAGCAGTGTAAAACCTTTGAGAAAAGCAATGAAGCTGTGAAATCTTTAGGAACATCTTAGCTCAGTTTAAAACCTTCTTTCGAAAATGACTTTTTCAACAGTTACGCAAATGAATGCAAAACAGTTAGTGCCGATAAGCACAGAACATCCGCCCCTCGGGCACAAATACCAAAGTATAACAGGTAAAATGCCAAGTAAATATGAAAGATGAACACATAAAGGTTTGCCCCTCATGCAATCTCGCAGAACAGTACCAGCCCCTCGGGCTCACTCTTAGAATAATATCAGCCCCTCGGGCTCACTCTCAGAACAATATCAGCCCCTCGGGCTCACTCTCAGATCATGATGGGTACCCGCGCTCACTGTGGGTGTGAAGACTCCAGAGGGGCCCCTTACGGCCCAAGAGCTATATCAAGCCACCTCGTGGCATCATCTCTCGGCACTCGGCCTCACATCACGTGGCACTCGGCCTCATATCACTCAAGCCACCTCGTGGCGTCTAAAAAGTATCTCAGGCCCTCGGCCTCATATCACTCAGCATATCCTCACATATGGCCCTCGGCCTCACTTAGTCCGAAAATCATCACAAGCCCCTCGGGCATTAGTAAAACAACAGTTCTCAACCCAAAATATCATTTAGAAATATCATTTAAATTTCAAATATGAGTAACAATGGTTGAGTTTGTAAAACAGTAAATATCAACAGGACTGAGTTCAAGTAATAAGTCAAAACAGTAAGGAAATAGTGATAAAAATCTTCGGAGGGTTCAAATAGTTAACATGAAGCCCAAATATGGCAAAGCCCAAATCATGATGCTAACAAATAGGTTTCAGTCAAATACGCAGTAAAATCATCAATCGGGACGGACCAAGTCACAATTCCCAATAGTAAACAACCCCACGCTCATTATCAGCGCGTGTCTCACCTCAATATAGCACTACGATGTGCAATCCGGGGATTCAAACCCTCAGAGTATCATTTACAAACATTACTCACCTCGAACCGGCTACAACTCTAGCTCGCGACGCACTTTGCCCATCGAATCGGCCTCCACGCGCGTCGAATCTATCCAAAATCAGAACGAATACATCACAATATGCTAAGGGAGCAAAGCCTAAGCAAAAACAATCGAAAAAATATCAAAAATCCCGAAATTAGCAAAACCCGAACCCCGGGCCCACTTCTCGAAACTCAGAACTTTTCACATCATTAGATTCCTTATTACCCCACGAGTTCATACATACCAAAAGTTCTCAATTCCGACCTCAAATGGTCCTTCAAATCCCAATTCAAAAGTTCAAAATCCCAAGCCCTAGTTCTTCCATTTTTAGCTTAGTTTCCATGAATTTCTAGGTGGATTTCACAATAGATTCTAATTTTAGGTTTGAAAATCTTACCTCCAAACGTTTCTCCTTGAACCCCTCTTCGATTTCCTTCAAAAAGCTCTCAAAAAGGCCAACTATGGAGTAAATGACCTTCAAAATCGCGGATGAAACGAATTAGAACATTCTGCCCAGGGGTTTTGGCATCTGCGAGCAAAAGCCCGCTTTTGCGGTCATTTCTCTGCATCGACGGAAATCACTTAGGGGACCAGGTTCCGCATCTGTGGTCCATGAGCTGCATCTGTGACTCCGCAGGTGCGGTCCATATACCGTATCTGCGGTCCCTAGCTATTCTTCCCAAACCGCTTATGCGGCTCCCCTTCCGCATGTGCGGCACCGCACCTACGGTCCCCAATCCGCAGGTGCGGAAATACCAGAAGCACCAATCTCTTGAAATCTCTTAAGTCCAAAATCTTTCCGTTAACCATCCGAATTCACCCCGAGGCCCTTGGGGCCTCAACCAAAAATATCAACATGACCCAATACCTTATTCGAACTTGTTCCAATCATCAAAACACCTCAAACAATATCAAATTAAAGCCTAAGTTTTCCAAAAACTTCCAAAACACATTTTTGATCAAAAACCCAACCAAACCATGTCCACATGACCTGAAATTTTGCATACAGATCCCAAATGACCCAACAAAGCTATTGCAACTCTCAGAATTCCATTCTGACCCTCGGATCAAAATCTCACCTACCAACCGGAAATCGCCAAAATCTCAACTTCTCCAATTCAAGCCTAATTCTACCCTGGACCTCCAAAATCAATTTCGATCACATACCTAAGTCATAAATCACCCAACGGAGCTAACCAAATCATAAAAATTCTGATCCGAACTCATATACAAATAAGTCAAACCTTCAAATTTTTAAGCTACAATTGAGAACTATTCTTTCAATTTCATTCTGATTTCTGTGAAAATCAAAACAAATGATTTACATCAGTCAGAATACATCACATGGGGTAAGTCATGCCCGAGAACTGGCGATCAAAGTGCAAAAGATCAAAACGACCAGTCGGGTCGTTACATGGTGAGACCACCATGGATTCAGGCAAGGAGATGGCCGGAGAAGGTGGGTGAAGTTCATCGGAGAGGAAGGGAGGGGAGAAGGTTCTAGAGAGAAACCGAGATAGAGAGAGAGAGATGAGAGTCGGTTGAGTGAGGAATGAGAGGGTTTGGGGGGTCGTTTGGGTTTAATTTAGGAAGGGGAAATGAGGACCGTTGATCTGAATGATCAACGGTCCAGATTGAATGAGGTAGGTGGGTCGGGTATGGCTTGGGTTTGGGACTGGGTCTGATGGGTTTTTTAATTGGGTTGGGGTCTGTTTGATTTAGGCCAAATTCGAAAGCCAATTTTGGCTATAAGTTAAATAGCCATTTATTCCCCATTTAATTTATAGAAAATAGTAGATAATTTCCAAAAATAATTTTAAAAATACTAAAATGATTTACAATACATAATTAATAATTTAAAAATACGGGATCCCATTTTATGCATATAAAACCTAATTAAACCTTGAAAGGGCTAATATTGTAATTATATACAATTAGCTTTAAAAATAAGAAATAAAATTGTAAAAATATGTAAAAATTAATTTAGCCATATTTTGGCAAAAGTATGAAAATCCACTAGAAGAATTATCAAAAATAATAATCTTGAAAATAATTATTGGGGATTTTATGGATAAAAGAGAGAAAATAAATCAATTTAAACCTTTAAAAATTATGGAAAAAATAATAAAAACCTTGGGCATGCTTATATATGCATATATATTCTATTTTGAAGGTATTTTGCATATTTAAAATATATAGGGAAAAATTGGGTATCAATAGCTACCCCTCTTTACCCGGGAAGGATGAAAGAGTTGTCGAGTAAAGATATGATGGCCAATTTTGACCGAGCGAAACGGTTTGAAGAAGGTTTAGGTCGCACCCTGACTTCTGAGCTACCTACATATCCTTGGTTTCATAGGAATCAGGTCGTATGTAGTTCAGGATCTAACGGCGGAGTATACCGATGAAGATCTTTCAAGAACGGACGCAATATCTAGGGTTAGGTGAGTGGGCGGTTTACAGGAATGGTTAGGTTTGATAAGGTTGTGGGAACTGGAGCGGGATCAAACCTGCCAGGATGGCCGTTTCTCGCCGTCTTACCTGCAAATAGAAGCAATACAAGCGTATATTGTCCATAAATTTAAACATGATGCAAATTCTCGTTGGACCATGAATGTTGTCTTTGGACGATGAGGATGGCGTCCTTAGATCATGATATCCTGGGCCATGAAGCGTATGATAAGGGATTCGCAGGCCATGAAATGATAATCTCGGGCTATGAGGATGGTGCCTGCGAACCATGACACCTTTGAATAATGATATGCAAGAGATCGAAAGAGATCCTCATGCTATGACATGGTGTTCTCGGGCTATGAAGATGGTGCCTCCGAACGATGACGCCTTTGGATGAATTAGCGATATTTCAGCCCATGAAAGATGTAGTAGTATGATGCAAACAAGACAGAGCTTAGTCTTGCGAATTGAAGGGCAGAGCTTAGCCCGTAAGAGAAGCGAGATAAATAGTGCTTGGGATAGTGCTGAGTTTCGAAGAAAATGGGAGGCAGAGCTTAGCCTCGGAAGGCAGAATGATAGCCTTATGCAAAGATGCGAATGCAGATGGAGGTAGAGCTTAACCTCGAAAGGCAGAATAGTAGCCCTGTTTTATTGATAGTTCGAGTGGCTTGTGAGGTTGGCTGAGAGAGGCCGGGGGCCTAATTGTGAGGTTGATGGCTAAGAGAGGTCGAGCGCCTGGTTGTAAGGATTATATATTTATTGATCGGGCTGCATGCCGCAACAATATACATATACACACACACACATATATATATATATATATATATATATATATATATATATATATATATACATACATACATATATATATATATATATATGATATATATATACATACATACATATATACACATATATACATATGTATGTATATAGATATATATGATCGGGCTGCATGCCGCAGCGATATACATATACATATAGATATATATATATATATATATATGTATATACATATGTATACATATGTATATATGTATATACATATATACATATGTATACATATGTATGTACATATATATATATATATATATATGTACATATACATATATATATATATGTATATATATGTATATATATATATATATATATGGTTCTGGCTGCACGCCGCAGCGATATAGCGCTTGGGCTGTTGGAGCCCCTCCGAAGTCTGCACACCCCTAGTGAGCGCAGTGGACTATATATATTTATGGATCGGGCTGCACGCCGCAACGGTAATTATAAGGTACCTATTGAGCGTGAGTGCTGATTGATGAGAGTTGAGTCTCGAGTGACTGAGAGGCTTGCCCGAGGGGCTATATATATATATATATATATATATATATATATATATGAGTGATGCTTTGCCCGAGGGGCTTGTTTTAATAAAATTACTG
Source organism: Nicotiana sylvestris (assembly GCF_000393655.2). NCBI lineage: Eukaryota > Viridiplantae > Streptophyta > Magnoliopsida > Solanales > Solanaceae > Nicotiana > Nicotiana sylvestris. The sequence goes on along the minus strand of NC_091064.1, from coordinate 133,354,428 downwards.
TTTTCATTCCCCTTTATACTGACACTCAGTTGAAAATATTGAACAAATACTTTTGAACAACTTTCATTGAAATTGGAGTTTTTACGAGATGTTCGGAATTTAATCACTGAGTTGGCTTCGTTATTTCCACTGAGATTTTTATGGTATGAGATGTATATGATTTATGTTTGCCCGAGGGACTGTGTACGGACTATGTTTTTCCCAAGGGGCTGATTATGAATTTCATCATTTTTACTTTAAAGTGTACTGAACCTCTATTCAAACTGTTGGAAAGCATCTTCAAATGATTTTTACCAAAAGCTAGATTTTAAATGAGACGATCGACTCGTATTCTGATTTGAAAGCTTGTTGTGCTTACTGAGTTTATCATGATGTGGATTTACCATTTCCTTATGCTCATGCTTTATTTACTTTTATTACTTACTGCGTTGGCATACTCACATTACTCCCTGCACCTTGTGTGTAGATTCAGGTATTTCTGAGCTCGGTGGCAGGTTCATCAGAGTTACAAGGTAGCTGCTTGGCGATCGCAGCCCTGCTTTTCTCCCTTCGTATTCTGTGATTTTTCTGACCATGTTGGTCTTGAGGTTGTCAGATAGTTGTAGTAGATGATCATGACTTGTGACACCCTTCGTATTCTCGGACTTGTGTTATGTTTCCGCACTGGTTATTTAGACTCATATTATGAGATTTCTTGTTAATTAATGGCTTAAAAATGACTTATTATAGAATAATGGTTTGGTTTGGGAATTGTGTCGGCTGACCTAGTTTCATGATAGGCGCCCTCACGACCGGGTCGGTTTTAGGGTCTGACATCTTCCGAGTTCCTTAAGCCCAAAATCGAAAAATGAAGAATAAACTCGAGATGGAGTTTTTTCCTGTCCAGCAAAACCGCACCTGCGGTCATATACGCACTTCTGCGGCACCGCACCTGCGGAATTTCCATCGCAGGGACGGAACCCACTAAATGTACCAATTCTGCATCTGCAGTCAACCCCATCACACTTGCAGTGCACACCTGCGACTCAACTTCCGCTTTTGCGGAAAAGACCCAACTCCAAAGTGTCCGCATCTACGGCTCCCAACTCTCACAAGTGACCTCGCACCCGCGGTCCCTAATCCGCAGGTATGGAAATGACAGAAGATGCACAATCAGCCGCACCAACTCAAGGCCAAACTTTCCGAAAACTATCCGAAATCACCCCGAGGCCCCCGGGACCTCAACCAAAAATACGAACAAGTCACATGTCACCATTCAAACTTATTCTAACCTTCGGAACACTGAAAGTAGCATCCAAACATCAAATCACCATCGGATTCAAGCCTAAAGATTTAGGAACTTCCAAATTTCACAAACGACGCCGAAACCTATCAAATGACCTTCGATTGACTTGAAATTTTGCACACATGTCACAAATGACACAACGAACCTACTCCAATTTCCGGAATTCCATTCCAACCTTGATATCAAGATTTTCACTGCCGAACGAAAATGCCAAATTTCAAATTCCGCCAATTCAAGCCTAAAATCACCCGACGGAGCTAACCAAATCATAAAAATTTAAATCCAAGATCGAATACTAAAAAGTCAAAACTTGATCTTCTAAATTTATTCTAATTATCCTGAAAACCAAAACCGACGATTTACATAAGTCATAAGACATAATACGGGGCTAGTCATGCCCGGAAACTGGAGAGCGAAGTGCAAATGCTCAAAACGACCAGTCGGGTCGTTACACTAACACACGTCAATTGCGACAACACGTAGCGGCAGACCGTAGTAGAAAAACAATCCGTACTATATTCTTGAGAAAGATTATACCGGGATCCCTTAATATTGCAAATCCCGATACTATTATGTCATATAACATCGCATGAATTCACTGTTAGAAAAGCAACGTTTCATTTCTATTTTTATAAATCGTTGAAGATGCTGATAAAATATCACGTTTTGAAGGAAACATTGAATGATAAGGAATTATTTTGGTTGAAATCTTCATTATCCCTCCGCTGTTACATAAAAATTTTAGACTGGAGTGTCTCAATTTGAGAAAATCTTAGTAGAAAGCTTTTTGTCTTTAGTGTAGGCCAACTAGGTACAAATCAAAATTAGCTGAAAGAATGAACTTCTACTACTTAATGGTTAAGTTGATAAGAGTCTCATCCGTAAGTTTTGCATCCAAAATGAAGCTTGGCACTTTAACAAAATGAATTCTCTAAAAAAAGTTAGTTGGTAGGCCCCACTAATTTTGATGACTTATCCCATTAATCTTCCAAATGTGTCATGTTACTTCTTAATTCTAAGAGTCATTCTTTTAGCTCTATTTTGGCTGCCACGTTAGGGGCTTCAATCTTATCCAAGATATTTTTAATTAATCTCCCATCAACCTAATTAGGAATTATCTTAAATTACTCAAAATACTACTTACTTTTAGTACACTTTATACACTTCACTATCATGGTCATGTGGTACCATACAAAATAAAAACATAAACTATTATTTTATTAAAATGTCCATATAACAATACATATATTTTCTTAATTTAAAATTTTCCTAATCTCATATAAAGAGTAAAAATTCTCGTACGCTTAATTATTAAAATAGTAAAAAGATAGCATTCTTTTCTTGTAAGAAAATAATTTCTATCTTTACAATAAAGAAATCTCATAAACTTTCTTACTTTTATGTGTATTATTTAAAGCATTTTCGAATGTAGTAATATTAATAACTAAAATCATACTTTTTAAACATTTCTCTACAATAAATATTCCACTCAAAATAAATACCATCAAAATATATCTAACAGTATCGATACTGTTATTTGCTTAGCTATATCAGAAAGACAAATTCATGATACATGAAAGAGTACAGGAAAGAACACAGATATGTTATGCAAGGTTAAAATTCTTAAAAGGAATACTCTGTCGTGTCATTTTAAGTTCTGGAAGATCGCCTACTTGCCCAATTATAGAGATAATTCATTTTCTCAAGATGAAAAAAAAATTATATAGGTAACATAAACTAGGATAGAGTAAGTGAAACTCAATTGTGAGGAACGTCCGAACAACATTTGTTCTCATCTCTAAACAGGTCAAACAACACATGTATGGAGGTAAAACACAGTAGAAATCATATTAGAAGGGACTTGGTAGTACTTTATCGCAAAAGCCGCAACTGAAAGTCGCTCTCCTAATGAAATTTTGTTAGCACAAATGTCACAAATACTTTATAATCTCATGAATGATCTTTATCCCTTATAGCTTTATGGATTTCTACGACTAATTCTTAGTATTAAAGTGTGGGATATAACATATATTAAGGAGATAGATTGCATGGTGTCTCTGTATCTATTATCTCGGATAGAGGAGCTCAATTTACAGCTAACTTCTAGAGGTCCTTCTAAAAGGGATTGGGGACTCAAGTAAGTCTTAACAACATTTCATCCCCAGACAAACGGACATGCTGAGCGTACTATAGAGACACTTGAGGATATGTTACGAGCTTGTGTAATAGACTTCAAAGGTAGCTGGGATGATCATCTGCCGCTTAATGAGTTCGCATATAATAATAGTTACCACTCCAGTATTGAAATGGCTCCGTACAAGGCTTTGTATGGGCACAGGTGCAGATCTCCTATAGGGTGGTTTGATGTTGGAGAATCTGGGTTACATGAACCAGACCTGGTTCAACAAGCCATAGAAAAAGTAAAGCTGATCCGGGATCGACTATTAACAGCTCAGAGACGTCAGAAGTCATATTTTGACGTGCGGCGATGAGATTTATAGTTCGGGGTTGATGACTGGGTATTCTTAAATGTGTCACCTATGAAGGGTGTGATGAGGTTTGGCAAGAAAAAAAAACTTAGCCCACGATATATTAGGCCTTATAGGATCATTCAGAGAGCGAGCCAAGAAGCTTATGAGTTAGAATTGCCCTCGGAATTGGAGTCTATCCATCTGGTTTTCCATGTATCTATGTTACGGAAGTGCATTGGCGATCCTACCCGAGTGGTGCCCACGAGTGAATGTACAGATTACAGAAGACTTATTATACGAGATAATTCTGGTTGCCATTCTAGACCGACAAATCTGTAAGCTACGGAATAAGGAGGTAGCCTCCATGAAAATACTTTGGGGAAACAACAATGTGTAAGAAATGACTTGGGAGGCCGAGGAAGACATGAAGTCTAGATATCCCTACTTATTTTCTCCTCCAGAAAATTGTTTGACTGATACGTCAAAACCTCAAGTTACGTTTACAGATTTTTATGTTAGTTATTGTTATTGATCGTGTGAGGCCATTATTGTTATTGATGATTATTATCCTATGTGGCATTAAATTATTGAATTTCTACAGGAAGAGTTGGTAGTAGCGTTGTTACAAAGGCGACTCTGCCAAGGTTATATAGATCCCGGAGAGTTAAATATTTGAGGACGAATGTTTCTAAGGGGGAGGGATGTTACAACTCGCATTTTCGTACATTAAAAGTTTGGTCTTCAGTTAATTGATGTAGACTCGGGGATGAGATTATATTGAGGTTAACGCATGTCACACCTCCTTTTTACCTGCGCCCGCGTAAATGGGCGTAAAAGGAGTTTTTCCAATTAAAGGACAATCGAAACGAGATTTATTTATTTAATTCAGAGTCGCCACTTGGGAGATTTATGGTGTCCCAAGTCACCGGTTGAATCCCGAATCGAGGAAAAGATTGACTCTGTATTACAGTCCGTGAACCAGAAATCCGGGTAAGGAACTATGTTAACCCGGGAGAAGGTGTTAGGCATTCCCGAGTTCCGTGGTTCTAGCACGGTCGCTCAACTGTCATATTCGGCTTATCTATCTGATTTTAATACATGTTGAACCTATGTGCAAATTTTAACTTAAACCCCTTTTATCTATTTTTTAAGGAAAATTGCAACGTCATTAAAGCAAGTCTTGAACCACGTCACATAAATGCACCCGTGGTTTTTGACATATTTTAACATCGTTAAGATTTGGATTTGGGTCACATAAATACGCACCCGAGTTTAGGAAGGTAACATTATTAAAATACGCGCCTACAGAGACTAGCGCGTTATTACTTTGGGAAAAAACCGTGAAATTCGTTAAACGGCCCGTCCCAAAATCTAAGTATTTTTATATATACATTTAATGAGGGCCCCGTAGTTTATTTGTTTGTTTAGCGAGGCTCGTCTCATTTTTATTATTCAAAAGGCAAAAATAAAAGCTATGGTGATTTTCCTATTTTTACTTGTCTCTAATAATAAAAATAAAACCTAACTAATTATTATCTTTTAATAAATACTACATCTGGATCTGCAAATTCCAAACAGTCTACGTGAAGGAATCATAATCCAGGCCCAGCACAAACTGGACCAATCGCAGACATGGGTCCAGGCCCCAAACGGATATGCATGTCAGACCCAGGCCTGGGCCATTTATTTCGGCCCTGGAGCTTACACTTTATGCAAAGGGGTTGTCGAGCCCTAGCCGTTAAATTAAACAACGCTTCAGTTCAATGTGCACAAGTGTTCACTGAAAGTTTTAAACCATCAAGTTTAGTGAACTAGCTCAACGAAATGAATAATTATTCTGATTCTATACCCCAGCCCTTATGCAAACCAAAATTACCAACTCGAGTTGATGTATCTATCAGATTTAAAGTCGTTGTTCATGCTAGGAATTAGCGCGGACAATCATGAAAAATCTTAACTTATTGAGGTGATTAGATATTATACCATGTTATTCATACAATTAGTCATGTCTAATTTTATATCCATTTGTGATCCCAGCACCCTAAATATGGAAGCTATAGCAATTGGCTATTACGATCCAGATTCACCTTCACATTAACATCACAATTAACTAAATTAACTATAGCAAATCTGAATAGCTCATACAGTCCAGTACAGATTCATGGTCATATAATCAATAATCCACAGTCTCTCTAGTTTAATTACAAGACAAGTTTCAGAAATTACTAATGCGTATTTGAAATCTATAACTACAAGCTATACTAATAGTGAAATACAGAAGCAAATTCATATGGTAGCAGTGCCTAGTCATTTGATTTCATAATCATTCAGATACATCGAATGAAACTTCAAGGCATTAGAGACAACAAGGTACCTGGAAATATAATCGAGTAGAAGGAGGAGTTAGCAACAGAAGAGCAAACAACAGCAACCAGGAATTCAAACAACAACCATCACATTTCAAGACCATTTTTTACCCAGAATCAACTCGACCACAGCCCAGAACAAGTTGCAAAACCAATAGCAACAACAAATATCAAAACGAACAGACTTAACAGAGTTTGAATTAAACCAAAACTTAATCAGTAGACTACTGAACCACTTCAGCAATGAGAATCACTGTCCAGAATTCGACTTACACCTGAATGCAATGAAACAATATATTTTTGGTTTTCTGTTCTTAAACTCTCCAGAACTCTAAAAAAACTGAACGCCTTAGCTTTTTAAAATGCTGTCTGAGACTGCCTCTTCAAAGAACTCTCAAAAACTCTCTCCCCGGTCTTTTTTTCTAAGGTCTGCCCTGTATTTTATACCTTAAGACAGACCCCTTTTCTAGCCTGTTTTAACACTTAAATCATTAAGAAATGTGTTTCTTCCATCATATTCCCTGACAGCCACTACTAAGTGTCTAATTTCATTGTTTAATTCAAAGGTGTATGGGCCCTGCTATATTTTAATCGATTCCTTTTAAGCCTCCACATACCATTATGTTTTGTTTCCCACTAACTATTAAACAAATGTCTATTTAATGGTACATTAGTACTTAGTGGACAGAACACTCAAACTACCCATTTCTTCAAGTTTTCAATTCCCAAATTACCCCCATGGAACCCATGTGATTACTTCTTTCAGCTATAACCAATTCTTAAGAAAGAAACCTAATCACTGATTAACTAAAGCTGAATTTAAACACAAGTTCAATTCCCCCGGACCCCAAACTTAAATAGAACCACAGTCAGATTCAAACCACTAAACTCACACAACAATTGAACTTTGATCAGAACGAACAGTATTGCAACAAAGATGAAGGGTTTAAGGATTCAGGGAATAGACTAACACAATTCTACACTAAACCTAAATACGAGCAGATGAAACTGTAAATACATTTGAATGAACAACTAAATTCATATGCCAAGTCACGTCACAGAGTAAGGGACCAAACATCACATAAAAATGAAACAATTTGCCGTAACAGCAAACGACTTGACCAGAACTACTGAACTACAATTAAACCGAATTAATCGACGAAACTATTTAACCATATGTTAATCAACAGAAGAAAACTGGACCAAGAAAAAGGTCCGAAACAGGAGGAAGAACTACTTGACATAAATGACGAACTAATCAGTCAGAAATAAAACAACAACAAAAGAAAAAGGAAAACAAAATAAATACCTCGAAATTTCAGACCAAACCCAATCCGTTTTAGTCTGAATTTCGTCTTGAAACTTTGAAGCCAAAACAGACCTTAATCGAGTGTTCTCGACTGAGAACACTCGACTAAAGTCGGTCAAAACCTCAAATTTTTAAGTCCATACACAGTCTGAAGTTTGGTTCTTTTAGGGTTTGCCTTTGATTTGAAATTCGAAAGGCTCTAACAAGATTCAGACAGAACTGGGGTGGGATTTGGGACGAGGGTAGCTAGGTGGTTCAATGGTGTAACTTTGGGACTGTTTGGGTAGATTTAGGGTTTTGCTCGAATATTCAATTGAAGATTCGAAACAAACCAGGATGATTCGAGGTAAAAGGGGTAGGGATTTGTGTTGAGGGTGGTTAGAAAGTTCAGAGGTGTGAATTTGAGGGTCATCGGTCCTCAGGCCGCCAGGTTTTCAGGCGAAGGGAACGAGGGCGGCTAGGGTTTGGTGGGTCGTTTGGTTCGTCTCTGAAAGAGACGACCGGGGGGTATGGCTTAGGGGGCATGGGGTGAGGTTTTTAGGAATATATAGTGGGGTGGGGATTTGATCTTGGCCGTTTGATCATTCACGATCAACGGCCTTGATCACTTCACTAAGGAGGAACGATGTCGTTTGGTTTAAACTGGGGATTGGGTCGATCCGGGGACAAGGGGGTCGGGTAATGAAAATGGCTATGGTCCGTTGGATAAAATTAAATCGACGGCCCTAATCAAAGTATGTCCAAACGATGTCGTTTGGTTCTGGTAGGGGCGGACCGGTTGGGGAACGAGTTTTGGGTTGATTTGGGGCGGGTATTGGGTGTATTGGGCCTGGATATGGGGGTGACATTGGACCTGAATTTTTCCTTTTTAAAACGGGCCCAGTCCGATTTTTACTCTTCTTCTCTTGTTTCTTGTTTTTCCTTTTATTTTCTTTTAATTCCTAATTACCTAAATTCTAAAATAAATTGTAAAGCCAAAATTAACTTAGAAAAATACTAATTAGCCCTCAATGATAATTATCACACACAATTAAATACCAACTAAAATAAAATCACACAATGGGAGGTTAAATGCTAAAAAAAATAAAAAATGCCAAGTACATATTTTTGTGATTTTCATTCTCGCAAATCCAAATATTGTTAATTAATTCCTATTTGTAAAATTAAATCCAAAATGCACATGCAACACATATTTTATATTTTTTCTTAGTAAAAATAAACATGCACAAACAAATACAAATAAATCACAAGCAGCACAAAACTATTTTATTTTGAATTTTTGGGAGTAGTTCTTGTACGGCAAAAATCACGTGCTCACAGCTGCCCCTCTTTGTCCGGAAACATGAAGAGTTTTCGTGCAAAGATAAAGTGAGCGGATACGAGCGATTTTTGCCCGTTCGGCTACTCCATGTGAAGCATATTTCTGAAAGAGAGTTGACCGAACCTCTGCTTCAAAGGTTTCCTACATATCCTTGGCTAAAAGGGAATCGGGTCAATATAGTTCGGAAAATTTTGGTAGCTGGGACTACCATGGAGCTGTGGTTTCACTGTTACTGCTGCTGCTGCTGATACTGCTTACTGAACTCCTTATTATACCTTGATAAAAAAAATAAAAAAAATAAAGAAGTTATACTAAGCTATGGTCTATGAATTACAAAGATTTATTCTCAAACTTGGTCATGTGACTGTTGTTGCCTTGCTGCCATGCTGTCTTGTTGCCTTGTGTTTCCTCTGATGTTTTTTTACTTCTGATTTGACTTGTAGTCTTCTCTTGATTATCGAATTTGAATTGCTTATTTCCTTCTTGTGAGCTTCGAATTATTTTTTCTTCGAAGCTTGAATTGCCCTCTTCTGACTAGTGTTGGCTTCCTTCCAACTTCTGAACTTTACTTTATGCTGGGATCTTTGTTGCAACCCTCTGCTCTCCGGGCGGGCTCTTGACTTCTACAACGACTTAAAAAGATAATACCTCCATTCTCCAGGCGGGCTCCTGACTTCAATAAAACTTGAAAATATAACAACCTCCATTCTCCAGGCGGGCTCCTGACTTCAACAATTTCTTACAAATATAACACCTCCATTCTCCAGGCGGGCTCCTCACTTCGTCTACAACTTGAAATGATAACAACCTCCATTCTCCAGGCGGGCTCCTGGCTTCGACTACAACTTGAAAAATATAAAAACCTCCATTCTCCAGGCGGGCTCCTGACTTCAACTACTTAAAATATAATACCTCCATTCTCCAGGCGGGATCCTGACTTCAACTACTTTTTAAAATATAACACCTCCATTCTCCAGGCGGGCTCCTGACTTCAACAACTTCTTAAAAATATAACACCTCCATTCTCCAGGCGGGCTCCTGGCGGGCTCCTGACTTCAACAACTTCTTAAAAATATAACATCTCCATTCTCCAGGCGGGCTCCTGACTTCAACTACTTATTAAAATATGCGCTTTATTGTCGTTGTTCCTTCCTGCCTCTTGAACCATTTTCCTTCCAACTTGAATTATCTTCTTTCAGAACTGCTTCCCTCAAAACTGGTGTTCCATTCCTCTGAAAACTGCTGGGGATAACACCGGTGTTTCATTCGAAAATATGTTATTTTCCTCCTTCAAAGACTACTTCCCTTAAAGTTGGTGTTTTCCTTCCGCTGGAACTACTTCTCTTAAGACTTATGTTATCTTCCTCCCGAAATTGCGTTCTTTAAAACTTGTTTTGTCTTCTTCTGACTACTGGGGATACCACTTTTCTCCAAACTTGTGTTATCTTCCTTCTTCCCCAAGTGGGTACCTGACTTCCAGAAAATTTTCAAAAATTTTCTGCCCCAGTTTGACAATCATTTCCTGTCCCTGCTTAAAACCAAAGAGATTTTGTTAGTTTAAAACGTGGGGATGCTCCTGCTGGGGACGGTTTTCCCTTTCGCTCTTTTCCATGTTCTGTGTTGTTTGACCATCTTACAACTTGGCTGATAACTTTCGACCTTCTTGATGATTCTGTATTCACCAACTTCTCCACCATTGTTTTCCACCTTCGCTCCATACTGTCCCCAAATACCTAGACCAATCCATCATTTGGTCTTACAACGACGTCTTTCTCGTCCTATCACGTTATCCTCGCCTGTCTTATCCCCATTTACCTTGCACCATGTTGGCAACTGGTAGTTGGCTTTGAAAATCCTTCTTTAAAAACAAACTACTACTGACCAAAAAGAAATGGAAAATGATGACTTCGAAAGATAGAATAAGAAAAATCTTTCTGAACAATTGTTTGAAGAGAAAATAACTTATCTGAATGGTATAACCGATCCCAATGGTCATGTCATACATTTTTGGATTAATCCACCCAGTCTGTTTACATCAATCAATCTTCCTGATATCCATACTTTGTATTTCAAAGGTCCCGCAACCCATCTTCTTTTTGACGAAACAACATCTTTATTCTGCTTGAGGTCTCGATGAATCCTTTCCATCAAGCTTATCTCGTTTGCCCCTTTTAATTCCTTGTCGCCATATAGTGCCCTTCGAGAGGTTTTCACTAATAAGACTCTCTCGTTTCTCTCGACTCCCATCGCCTTATGGTGCCTGTGAAGGTTTTCACCGATAAGACTCTCTCATTTTATTTCTCTCAACTTCCGTTGCCTTATGGTGCCTGTGAAGGTTTTCACCAATAAGACTCTCATTTTCATTAATTTCCCTGCTTGGACCGGAGTATTACCTTGATATGAATCACTCTATTTGCTCGACTTGTCATCTCTCGAAAATTGATCAGAAGGTCTTTCTTTGGACCGTAATGTGGGCTTTTGGATGGGATTAAAAGGAAAGGGTATCAAAGGCTCAAAATAATTTGACATGGGTTTAAAATTACAACTTTTGGAATCACATTTCTTATTACAAATACAACATCTGCCCCAGTTTCTTGCTTAGGGATCTTTTGACTTTTATTTTACTATGACCGAGCCGTAAAACTGCCTACGTACCCTTAACAGGGATCAGGTCAAACGTAGTTCACACCTGAATTTTCTTGTTGTTATATTTTTTTACTTCTTTTCTTTTCTCTTTTTCTTTTCTTCCTTTTTCTCTCTTTTTCGTTACTGATTCCAAAAGAGGGGTATGAAAGAAAGAAATAAAGCTCAAAAAAGGAGAACAAAGGGTAAAGTGTTTAGATAGTAGAACAAATTGCCTTCCTCATTTCAATCTTCGAAATAATGCCAAATACAAACAATCAACAATTATACCAAAGAAATCATACATAATATCTTTTTACTACATCAGAATTGATAGCCATGTCTATGCATTTTCCTTCGATATCTGTTAAACATAAAGCACCATTGGACAATACTCTGGTTACAATGAATGGCCCTTGCCAATTCGGGGCGAACTTGCCTTTTGCCTCAGCCTGATGTGGAAGGATGCGTTTTAGCACTTGCTGGCCCACTTCAAACTTCCGGGGACACATCTTTTTGTTGTATGCTCTCGCCATTCTCTTTTGATATAACTGGCCATGACACACAACTGCCAATCTTTTTTCATCAATCAAGTTCAACTGTTCCAGACGGGTTTTGACCCATTCATCATCATCAATCTCAGCCTCAGCGACAATCCGAAGGGACGGGATTTCAACTTTCGCAGGTATTACGGCTTCAGTTCCATATACCAACAAATAAGGAGTTGCCCCTACTGAAGTACGGATAGTAGTGCGATAACCCAGCAATGGAAATGGTAATTTTTCAGGCCATTGCCTAGAACCTTCTACAATTTTCCGAAGTATCTTCTTTATGTTTTTGTTGGCTGCCTCAACTGCTCCATTCGCCTTGGGACCGTCGAATTGTTCTCTTTTGATCCCCCGTGGCTTGCACTGGGTATATCCCTATTCTGATGTACTCCTTGATATCATGGAACCATGGTTCGCCATCAAATTCTTCTTCAATCATGTTGCAGTAAGCATACTGATCTCGTACTTGAATATGCAAAGGATTGACATAGGCTTTGTCCGGATAGTGCAGCATTGACGCTAGGGTAGCCAGAGCATCGACGACCTCATTATGGACCCTTGGAATATGCCTGAACTCCACTGATCTAAACCGTTGACAAAGATCATGCAAGCATTGTCGGTATGGTATGAGCTTCAGATCTCGCGTTTCCCATTCTCCTTGAATTTGATGTACCAGAAGGTCCGAGTCTCCCAAGACCAAGACTTCCTGGACATCCATGTCTGCTGCTAGCCTTAAACCCAAAATGCATGCTTCATATTCAGCCATATTGTTGGTGCAATAAAACCGAAGCTGAGCCGTAACAGGATAGTGATGCCCTGTTTCAGAAATAAGCACAGCTCCTATTCCGACTCCTTTCATGTTAGCAGCCCCATCAAAGAAAAGTTTCCAACCTGGCTTTCCGGCCTGTTCTAGTTCATCAATGTGCATCACCTCTTCATCAGGAAAATAAGTCCTTAGTGGCTCATACTCTTCATCGACCGGGTTCTCGGTCAAATGATCGGCCAATGCTTGGGCTTTCATCGCAGTCCGAGTCACATAGATTATGTCAAACTCTGTGAGCAAAATTTGCCATTTTGCAAGTCTTCCTGTCGGCATAGGCTTTTGAAAGATATACTTCAATGAATCCAAACGCGAAATGAGGTAGGTAGTGTAGGATGATAAGTAATGTTTCAATTTCTGTGCGACCTAAGTTAGGGCGCAACATGTCCTTTCTAGGTGAGTGTACTTAACCTCATAAGCTGTGAACTTTTTGCTAAGATAATAGATGGCTTGTTCTTTCCTGTCGGTGACGTCATGCTGCCCCAGTACACAACCAAATGAATTTTCCAAGACTGTCAAGTAGAGAATCAAAGGTCTCCCTAGTTCTGGCGGAACCAGAATAGGTGGGTTTGTCAAGTAACCTTTTATCTTGTCAAAAGCTTCTTGACACTCATCAGTCCACTTGATCACAACGTCCTTTCTCAACAACTTGAAAATAGGCTCACAAGTTGTCGTGAGCTGAGCAATAAACCTGCTGATGTAGTTCAGCCTTCCTAACAGACTCATCACTTCAGTCTTGTTCCTCGGAGGGGGCAAATGTTGTATGGATTTGATCTTTGATGGGTCCAACTCGATGGCTCGCCGACTGACTATGAATCCTAACAGCTTTCCGGATGGAACACCAAATGCACATTTGGCGGGGTTAAGCTTGAGGTTGTACCCGCGAAGCCTCTAGAAGAATTTTCTCAAATCCTCGACGTGGTCGGCCTGATGCTTTGATTTTATGATCATATCATCTACATATACCTCAATCTCCTTATGTATCATATCATGAAATACAGTAGTCATCACCCTCATATAAGTTGCCCCAGCATTCTTCAAACCAAATGGCATTACCCAGTAGCAATAAGTTCCCCATAGCGTGATGAACGCCGTCTTTTCTGGATCTTCTTCATCCATTAGAATCTGATGATACCCGACATAGCAATCCACAAAAGATCCAATCTCGCTCTTGGCACAATTATCAATCAAAATATGGATATTAGGTAGTGGGAAGTTATCCTTCGGACTTGCTTTGTTGAGATTGCGGTAATCGACGCATACTCTGATCTTGCCATCCTTCTTCGGTACAGGGATGACGTTAGCCAACCAAACAGGATATCGGGTGACCCGAATAACCTTTGCGTTCAACTGCTTGGTAACTTCTTCTTTAATTTTCACACTCATATCAGTTTTGAATTTCCTCAGCTTTTGCTTGACGGGGGGGGGGGGGGGAACGCCGGATCAGTGGGCAATCTGTGGACCACTAAATCAGTGCTTAAACCCAGCATGTCGTCATATGACCATGCAAAAACATCTTTGTACTCGATGAGTGCTTTGATTAACTCCTCCCGAATTTTTGGCTCGAGGTGGACACTTATTTTAGTCTCTCGGACATTGTCTGTGTCCCCTAAATTGACGGCTTCTGTGTCATTCAGGTTGGGTTTGGGTTTTTCTTCGAAGTGAATTAACTCCTTACTAATATCTTCGAAGTCTTCATCCTCATCATCATATTCTAATTCGTAATCACAATCTACTTCTTGAACTAACATTTCGGGATCAGATTGATTTTTAAGACTGGGCTGAGGATTCCTTATGCATGCCATGTCATTAGAACTAGCGTAAAAAGAACTGTATAGAAAAGAAAACAAAACAAAAGGCAAGCCATCAGGAATGATGAAGAAAGAGAAATTGTATTTCATTGATTGATAAAAGATAACAAGGTTTGCACACTCAAACAGACTGAAAAAAAATGAAATCTGGATTGCATCCCTGGAATAATCCGTACAAACTTAAAGGAAAATCAAAGCAAACTACCAAGACTCCTTCCAAGTAGGGAGAGGAGTAGCCTTCCAATTATTAAGCTTTGTTTTTGGCCCAACAAATTGCACTTCTGCATTGCTAGAACCTTCTCCAATCTCCACCATGTTCACATTGTCGAACAACTTCTCAAATCTTTCAATCAACTCCTTGTCAGGATTAATCATAGGACTGGGAATTGCTGTCACTGAGCGACTCCTCGTACCGAACTGGACAAATGATCTGGAAAGATGTGGGACCGGCTTTGGAATGACCCATATCCTCTGTTTCAATTTCCTGGCTCTTTTTATGTTTGTGGCTGTGGGCTTGAATCCCAGACCAAATGTTCCCAAGTTTTCAGAAAGAGACACGGGCTGTATGATGCCTTGCAACGCTGATCACAAACCCTTTCCTGGTACAAAACCATTCTTCAACATTTCATACGCTACCATGACTGATGCGGCGTTTATCTTCGGACTTGGGATACACTTCCCTTATGGAACTTTTTCGACTGACGTTGCGTCAGAAACTTGGTAGATCCATGGTCCCTTGTCATCTTCCACTTCAATGAACGGCACAATGGTGTTGCTGTGAGCGCACAAATTATCTTCGCCGTGCACAACTATTTCCTGTCTGTCCCATTCAAACTTGACCATCTGATGGAGTGTTGATGGTACTGCTTTAGCGGTGTGAATCCACGGTCGCCCTAACAACAAATTGTAGGAAACAACGATATCCAACACTTGGAATTCCACTGTGAATTCTACTGGACCTATGGTCAGCTCCAATATTATGTCCCCGACTGAGTCTTTCCCTATGCCGTCAAATCCCCGCACACAGATACTGTTCTTATGGATTCTCTCCTCTTCTACTTTTAGCTTGCTTAGAGTTGAGAGAGGATAGATGTTTGCACTTGAACCATTGTCAACCAATACCTGGGTAACCACGACGCCCTCGCATTTCACTGTCAGGTAAAGGGCTTTGTTATGCTCAGTACCCTCTACCGGCAATTCGTCATCAGAAAAAGTGACTCTATTTACTTCAAAACTCTTGTTGGCTATCTTTTCTAGATGGTTTACCGAGATCTTGTCGGGAACATGGGCCTCATTCAAGATTTTCATCAGTGATTGGTGGTGCTCATCTGAATGGATTAGCAATGAGAGTAATGAAATCTTAGCTGGTGTTTTCCTCAACTGTTCTACAACATAATAGTCATGCGCTTTCATTCTCCTAAGAAATTCCTCTGCCTCTTCTTTGGTTACAGGTTTTTTCACCGGCGTTGGATCGTTTTTAGTTCTTCTTAACTCCTCGGGAGTAAAACACCTTCCTGAGCGAGTCAAACCTTGTGCTTCACAAACTTCTTCCTTGATTTCTTTCCCTTTGTAAATCACCGTCACCCGTTCATAATTCCAAGGAACAGCCTTGCAGTTGATTACTGGAAGCTGAGTTACTGGTTTTATAATAATAGGCTCTGTGTGAGCACCCTTCACGACCACAACTGGTTT
The DNA here is from genome assembly GCF_000393655.2 of Nicotiana sylvestris. Classification (NCBI taxonomy): domain Eukaryota; kingdom Viridiplantae; phylum Streptophyta; class Magnoliopsida; order Solanales; family Solanaceae; genus Nicotiana; species Nicotiana sylvestris. Next base: position 133,338,183 of record NC_091064.1, on the reverse strand, counting down.
ACTTGCAACCTCTGGCACTACCATTTTAGCTTTCTCTGGTTTTACTGCAACAGTGCTTGACGACCCTCTCTCGGCTACCACAGCTGGATTATAATCTACCCCTCTCAACTGGGCCACTGATTTCCCACTGGTTACTTTTTCCTTTAAGCTGGTTTTGCTGGAACGGATCATCATTACCGTCTGTGAGGGCTTCCTAGGCTCCCCCTCTTTGTGTATCAACTCAATCATGTGTGTCTCATAGTGAGTTGGCAGTGGGTTCTGATTGATATTTGGTGCTCCTAGGGCTTTAACCTCGATCCAATGAGTATCGATAAGCTCTTGCACAACTGTTTTTAATTTCCAACACTTCTCTGTATCATGCCCAGGGACCCCTGAACAGTACTCACAACTCATCGAGTGGTCAAGATTTCTAGGGGAGGATTTGGCATTTTGGGCTCAATTGGATTCAACATGCCCAATTGCCTCAATTTGTGGAAAAGACTGGTATATGATTCCCCCAATGGAGTGAAAGTCTTTTGCTTCTATGACCTCTCATTCTTGAGGGCTTGGTTTGGTCGAAAACCTATCCCGGGGGGATTTCGGGGGGGTTTCTGTAGGCCCTTGGGGGTGGATATGTGTTTTGTGGAGCTGGGTATGGATCTGGTGGAGTCGGCGTACGCCACTATGCGTGTGTCGGGGTTTGGGTATAGGTTGGTGCATGATGGACGGAAAAATAGAGATTTGGCGGTGAGTAGTAGTGCTGTGGAGGGCTATATGAAATGTGGGGGTAATTTTGGTGGTAGGGTCGTGATTGGCTATAGTAGGGTGACGGGCCTCTAGATCCGAACTAGGCTCCGGACTCAACAGTCGTGACATCTTCTTTCTTCTTTTTCCCAAGCACACCCCCAGTGCCGCTTTGAATGGCCTGGGTGGTTGCCTTGATCGCTGAATAACTCACGATATTGTTGGACTTAAGCCCCTCCTCGACCATGCCTCCCATTTTTACAACCTCATTAAAAGATTTGCCAATTGCAGACACCAGATGACCAAAGTAGGTCGGCTCCAAAGCTTGCAAAAAGTAATCAACCATCTCGCTCTCTTTCATTGGGGGATCTACCCTTGCTGCTTGCTCCCTCCACCGGAAACCATATTCTCTAAAGCTTTCACTGTGCTTCTTTTCCAGTTTGGTCAGGGACAGTCGGTCCGGAATGATCTCAAGATTATATTGAAAGTGACAAGCGAATGCTTGGGCCAAATCGTCCCATGTGTACCACCTGCTATGATCTTGTCTGGTGTACCATTCTAACGCCGATCCACTTAAACTTTGGCTGAAATACGCCATCAGTAATTCATTTCTTCCACCTGCTCCCCTCATCTTGCTACAAAAACCTCTTAGATGAGCCACCGAATCACCGTGTCCGTTGTACAAGTCGAATTTGGGCATTTTGAACCCTACCGGTAGTTGTACATTTGGGAACAAACACAGGTCTTTGTAAGCTACACTCACCTGACCTCCTAACCCTCTCATATCCCTGAAGGATTGTTCTATGCTTTTCATTTTTCTGAACATCTCTTCCTGTTCAGGATTTCTGGCCGGTTTTTCTGCTTTCCCCGGTAGGTCAGAATGTGGATCATGTGGATAGGCTTCGGGCGCTTTGAAGGTAAGCTCCGGGGGATAATAATGGTTGTCCTGCGCTTGGAACACAGGTTCACTCGGGGATTTATAGAGTGCAGCTGGTAGAGATGCCACAAAGACAGGGGTGATTGGCGGAGGAGGGTATGGAATTGATTTTGGTGGCGGAGCTTGTGGCGTATGAGAAGTAGTGCCATGGTAGTGTTGATAAATGGGAAAACCTGGATTGGTGGCGGGATGATCCTGAGACTGAGATAATGGTGGGGTAAAAATCGGGTTGGCTGGGTAAGACGGTGGTGATTGCCCTTGGGACCAGGCCTGGTACATTTTGGCCATTTGTTGCTTAAGCTTGAACATCTCCTCTTTCATTTTATTGACGTCCATCTCCTCTACCTCAACACTAGTGTCGACCTCCGGGATAGACATGATTTCTGGTATTGGTCCCTTTGATCTGGTTTGGTAATGATAGTGTGCCAGTATCCTCTAAATAAACTAACTGCTTGAATTCTCTGGAAATCAACAAACTTGTTAGTTTGTTAGAGTTTAACACATATGCAATTACACGTTGGGATGCAATACACCTAGGCAATTAACCATTTCTATCATGCATTTGCTTCGGTTGCGTGCGTCATTCCGGCCTCTCACAATTGTGCCTCTTCTTTTAAACTTTATTCTATCCTTCTTTATTTTTCCTTTCCCTTTTAGTGGCGGTCGAATCCTATAGAGATTGCCTACGTATCACGTCCCCACATGAATCAGACCGTGCGTAGTTATGTCAGATAAGTGTGCAAGTAAATAAAACATTTTTGGGATTTTTAGCTTTTATAAAATAGATGCTTCGATTACACAGACTCAATATCAACAAATTTAAAAAGACCAACAGACTCTGACACAAAGAAGACAAACAGACTCTGAAATCAAGATATCACACTCTAAAGAAATGCAGACTCAGAACAGAAAGAAAATGCAAACCCAACATGACTCACAGACCCTGACAGAAAAGGAAATACAGATTCAAATGGAAAATTATGAGTACATCAATGTTCCTGATGTCCGTGGGACATCGTTTGGTCTTGCCACGGGCCTATTTGCAAGATCCCTTTGAAGTAGGTCCAAATTGTTCATTATTTGCTTAACAAAGGTCATCACTGCTGCAAAGAATGTAGTGCGAGTCATATCCTCACAAATGTGGCACTTCATAACGATGTAGTCAGCGATGTTTCTAATTCTCTCTCTTATGACGCCTTTCTCCTGAAGCAACCACCCTATTTGCTGATTACGGGCTTCTAACACTCGAGAGTCCTGCAGGTGTTGATTTTGCAACTGCTGCATTTCTTCCTCTATCCGAGCCACCAGATCATAACAACATTCCCTATCAGATTTGAAATCTTGAGCCTGCTTGACTTCCTCATTCTTGAGAGTGGCTATCCTTCTTCTTAGGATAGTGATGGTCCCTTCATAAAACCGTGCTTGCTCTTCTGCCTTCTTTATCCATTTCGCCTGGATTCTCGCTAGACCAGCTTCAGATTTTTCCAGGTTTTCTTGATACTCGAGGGCTTTCTTCTTCAGACCGTTTATGAGCCTTTTATCAGCTCGACTTCTCTCCGGGTTTCTTTTCATCTTCTGGATTTGAGCTTTGAGGACTTCATTTTCCTGAGCTAATTTTTTCTTTTATCCATTGTTTGCAGCGGCTTGAACACCATTTTCAAACTGAAGCTCCATGACTTGCTTCTCCAATCTGCCTATTGCGGCTCTATACTCATGTTCTTTAGTCATCCAATCCCACTGTCCTTGCGACGCCTTGACGAACTCCTGGAGATGGGGTCTTTTGGCTGGCCTCCCAAACTCAATTTCTCTCCTATACTAAGCAAGGTATCCCAGCGAAACTTCACCTTTGGACCGATCACGTACACACGTATTTGCCGTTAAGTATTGACACTCGCTCCAAATTTGGCAGACTGCTGCTTCATGAAATTGTCCGTTGGGCCCGATCTCGACTATTTGGCCACTAAGATCTTCATCTTTCGGAACTATTTGGCATCTCCCCAACTGCCTCAAAACTCGATAAGGGCTATAGGGCTGGATACTCCTGAGCCCCATCAAAAGGAAATGAGGTCCAGTGGCTGGCATATATATGATTTCATCCACAGGCAACCATCCAAATGTCCATTCTATTTGGCTCGCAGTGACAGAATGGAGGCACGCTGTCCATTCTGTGACCCCTTCTGGTAAGCTGATTCCGTCAACCCTCGTAGGAAATTCCTCTATGCAAGTTTTCTCCGTCGACCCATAACTCATAAATTGAGGACGATGACATAGGTGTTCGATCATCCACATCTGTAGCAACACGTTGCACCCCTCAAAAAAGTTTCCCCCGGCTTTGCAGGTTGTGAGAGAGCGGAAGATTTCAGCTACTATCATGGGTGCGAGGGTGCTGTTGGCCTGAGTAAGCAAAGTGCTGACAACCCTAGATACTCGTATGTCAATGTTCCCATCTTTTCTAGGAAACACCAGGAGTCCCAAAAAGGGCTACCATGAATGCAAAACACCTATGTTCTTCCCACTTAAGGCGGTTTCCTTTGCTACAGATTTTGTTCTATGGCTTGTTGAACCCCTCTATGTGACCATATCTATTGTATATAAACTTCAAAGTACAAAATCCAGCTGCCAAGTCTGGGTTGTGGACCCCCCTACTTATTTTCAAAGAGTCTAGGAACCTGTGTACGGCTACGGCCCTCGGAGCAATCAGGTACTGGTGTCTCAGAGGAACTTTGGGACTCCCGATGTATCCGGCTATTTCTTCCAATGTTGGGGTAAGTTCAAAATCCGAGAAGTGAAATACGTTGTGAGCCGGGTCCCAGAATGTGACCAAGGCCTTTATGATATCCCCCCTAGGATTAATCTTCAGCAACCCAGTGAGGCCTCCCAGGCATAGATTGACTGTGTCGCGCCTTGATTCGCCCAAGTCATCCCACCACATGTGCACCTCCAAAGGGATCTTGTTCACAATTGTTACGTGCAAATTCTGACTTGTGCTCATTCTGCACATTTATTAGGGTGGTTAAGCAAAAATCATGATTCCACTAACTCAAAGATAACGTGGACACTTTTCTCTTTTTTTTCATTTAAAATAAAACCCGGTTTTGCCAATACGGCCTTTCAGCACCTTGGGGTCGAAGATTTTAAGGCTGTGTCGGCTAACCGGTGAAAGCCCTAAAAAAATGACCACAGGCGGTTGTTCTTACAAAAATAGCCTTCCGGCGCCCTTTTAGGGACATTCGGCTATTTCTAGCAAGAATGACATCACCCTAATTATTTTCAAATAATTTTTTTGTTCTTTTGGCTAATTTCGCAAAAAGTGAAGTTGGACCCGATGGGGGTTGCCTACGTATCTCACACCCTGTGAGAATCAAACTGGCGTAGTTCGGACCGATAAAATAAACTTCTTTTGAAAACAAGACTCTTTTCATCGGCAAATAAAACTATTTTTTTCTTTTTTTTCATTTTCTCAAAAATTCGGCAGAGTTTCGACACTATTTGGACATTGGGTTTTTTTCAAAATAGGCGATTAACTCTCTTTAACCCTCGTACCTCTATCTCTCTTTCCTCAAAATATTCAAAAGCCGGTCAGTATGCAAGTCCGAAGCAAACAAATGCACAAGTAGCAAGTAAGATGCATCAGGATGGTCTTTTGTCATTTTTGGTACCTGTCCTAGACAGACCCAACCCCTGTGTTGAGCCTCCAAAGTCAAATGCACGTGATGCAAACAAACGTTCCTACTAGGGATCCGGCATGAAGCTGAGTTATTCTAGGTTCATAACCTGGGTATTTGTTCTAGACTGTGTACCCGAGCGGACAACTCGAGTCGAGGAGGGGGCTACGTACCGGGAACCAAAAGGCCATCCGGCTTAGTAACTTGTCCAAGCCTCTTTCTTATTTCAAGGTATGACACTAACAGAATAGAGAGTCTCGACCAGCGAGCACATCCCCGAACATGAGAAGAGAAGGGCTTCGTAGCAGTTTATACAGTTCAGATAATATCAAAGCGGTAAAAAGCATCACTTAGCACATTAGGCCCAAACATGTAAAAAATCAGATAAAACAAGCCAATTATAACAATTATTTAAAGCTCGAATTCTGAACCCTGAATCAGAGATTCTGGGTTCGTCCCCAGTAGAGTCGCCAGAGCTGTCACACCTCCTTTTTACCTGCGCCTGCGTAAAGGGGCGTAAAGGGAGTTTTTCCAATTAAAGGACAATCGAAACGGGATTTATTTATTTAATTCAGAGTTGCCATTTGGGAGATTTATGGTGTCCCAAGTCACCGGTTGAATCCCGAATCGAGGAAAAGATTGACTCTGTATTACAGTCCGCGAACCAGAAATCCGGGTAAGGAACTCTGTTAACCCGGGAGAAGGTGTTAGGCATTCCCAAGTTCCGTGGTTCTAGCACGGTCGCTCAACTGTCATATTCGGCTTATCTATCTGATTTAAAATACATGTTGAACCTATGTGCAAATTTTAACTTCAACCGCTTTCTATCTATTTTTTAAGGAAAATTGCAACGTCATTAAAGGAAGTCTTAAACCACGTCACATAAATACACCCGTGGTTTTTGACATATTTTAACATCGTTAAGATTTGGATTTGGGTCACATAAATGCGCACCCAAGTTTAGGAAGGTAACATTATTAAAATACGCGCCTACAGAGACTAGCGCGTTATTACTTTGGGGAAAAACCGTGAAATTCGTTAAACGACCCGTCCCGAAATCTAAGTATTTTTATATATACATTTAATGAGGGCCCCGTAGTTTATTTGTTTTTTTAGCGAGGCTCGTCTCATTTTTATTATTCAAAAGGCAAACCTAAAAGCTATGGTGATTTTCCTATTTTTACTTCTCTCTAATAATAAAAATAAAACCTAACTAATTATTATCTTTTAAGAAATACTACATCTAGATCTGCAAACTCCAAACAGTCTACGTGAAGGAATCATAATCCAGGCCCAGCACAAACTGGACCAATCGCAGACATGGGTCCAGGCCCCAAACGGATATGCATGTCAGACCCAGGCCTGGGCCATTTATTTCGGCCCTGGAGCTTACACTTTATGCAAAGGGGCTGTCGAGCCCCAGCCGTTAAATTAAAAAACGCTTCAGTTCAATGTGCACAAGTGTTCACTGAAAGTTTTAAACCATCAAGTTTAGTGAACTAGCTCAACGAAATGAACAATTATTCTGATTCTATACCCCAGCCCTTATGCTAACCAAAATTACCAACTCGAGTTCACATATCTGTCAGATTTAAAGTCGTTGCTCATGCTAGGAATTAACGCGGACAATCATGAAAAAGCTTAACTTATTGAGGTGATTAGATATTATACCATGTTATTCGTACAATTAGTCATGTCTAATTATATACCCGTTTGTGATCCCAACACCCTAAATATGGAAGCTATAGCAATGGCTATTACGATCCAGATTCACCTTCACATTAACGTCACAGTTAACTAAATTAACTATAGCAAATACGAATAGCTCATACAGTCCAGTACAGATTCATGGTCATATAATCAATAATCCACAGTCTCTCTAGTTTAATTACAAGACAAGTTTCAGAAATTACTAATGCGTATTTGAAATCTATAACTACAAGCTATACTAATAGTGAAATACAGAAGCAAATTCATATGGTAGCAGTGCCTCGTCATTTGATTTCATAATCATTCAGATACATCGAATGAAACTTCAAGGCATTAGAGACAACAAGGTACCTAGAAATATAATCGAGTAGAAGGAGGAGTTAGCAACAGAATAGTAAACAGCAGCAACCAGGAATTCAAACAGCAACCATCACAGTTCAAGACCACTTTTTACCCAGAATCAACTCGACCACAGCCCAGAACAAGTTGCAAAACCAATAGCAACAACAAATATCAAAACGAACAGACTCAATAGAGTTTGAATTAAACCAAAACTTAATCAGTAGACTACTGAACCACTTCAGCAATGAGAATCACTTTCCAGAATTCGACTTACACCTATGAATGCAATGGAACAATATATTTTTGGTTTTCTGTTCTTAAACTCTCCAGAGCTTTAAAAAAACTGAATGCCTTAGCTTTTTAAAATGTTGTCTGAGACTGCCTCTTCAAAGAACTCTCAAAAACTCATTTTTTTCTAAGTTCTGGCATGTATTTTATACCTTAAGACAGACCCCTTTTCCAGCCTGTTTTAACACTTAAATCATTAAGAAATGTGTTTCTTCCATCATATTCCCTGACAGCCACTACTAAGTGTCTAATTTCATTGTTTAATTCAAAGGTGTATGGGCCCTGCTATATTTAATCGATTCCTTTTAAGCCTCCACATACCATTATGTTTTGTTTCCCACTAACTATTAAACAAATGTCTATTTAATGGTACATTAGTACTTAGTGGACAGAACACTCAAACTACCCATTTCTTCAAGTTTTCAATTCCCAAATTACCCCCATGGAACCCCTGTGATTACTTCTTTCAGCTATAACTAATTCTTAAGAAAGAAATCTAATCACTGATTAACTAAAGCTGAATTTAAACACAAGTTGAATTCCCTCGGACCCCAAACTTAAACAGAACCACAGTCAGATTCAAACCACTAAACTCACACAACAATTGAACTTTGATCAACACGAACAGTATTGCAACAAAGATGAAGGGTTTAAGGATTCAGGGAATAGACTAACACAATTCTACATTAAACCTAAATACGAGCAGATGAAACTGTAAACACATTTGAATGAACAACTAAATTCATATGCCAAGTCACGTCACAGAGTAGGGGACCAAACATCACATAAAAATGAAATAATTTGGCATAACAGCAAACGACTTGACCAGAACTTCTGAACTACAATTAAACCGAATTAATCGACGAAACTATTTAACCATATGTTAATCAACAGAAGAAAACTAGACCATGAAAAAGGTCCAAAACTGGAGGAAGAACTACTTGACATAAATGACGAACTAAAAAGTCAGAAATAAAACAACAACAAAAGAAAAAGGAAAACAAAATAAATACCTCGAAATTTCAGACCAAACCCAATCCGTTTTAGTTTGAACTTCGTCTTGAAACTTTGAAGCCAAAACGGACCTTAATCGAGTGTTCTCGACTGAGAACACTCGACAAAAGTCGGTCAAAACCTCAAATTTTTAACTCCATACACAGTCTGAAGTTTGGTTCTTTTAGGGTTTGCCTTTGATTTGAAATTCGAAAGGCTCTAACAAGATTCGGACAGAACTGGGGTGGGATTTGGGACGAGGGTAGCTAGGTGGTTCAATGGTGTAACTTTGGGACTGGTTGGGTAGATTTAGGGTTTTTCTCGAAACTTCGATTGAAGATTCGAAACAAACCGGGATGATTCGAGGTAAAAGGGGTAGGGATTTGTGTTGAGGGTGGTTAGAAGGTTCAGGGGTGTGAATTTGAGGGTCATCAGTCCTCAGGCCGCCGGGTTTTAAGGCGAAGGGAACGAGGGCGGCTAGGGTTTGGTGGGTCGTTTGGTTCGTCTCTGAAAGAGACGACCGGGGGGTATGGCTTAGGGGGCGTGGGGTGAGGTTTTTAGGAATATATAGTGGGGTGGGGATTTGATCTTGGCCGTTGGATCATTCACGATCAACGGCCTTGATCACTTCACTAAGGAGGAACGATGTCGTTTGGTTTAAACTGGGGATTGGGTCGATCCGGGGACAAGGGGTCGGGTAATGAAAATGGCTATGGTCCGTTAGATAAAATTAAATCGACGGCCCTAATCAAAGTATGTCCAAACGACGTCGTTTGGTTCTGGTAGGGGCGGACCGGTTGGGGAACGGGTTTTGGGCTGATTTGGGGCGGGTATTGGGTGTATTGGGCCTGGATATGGGGGTGACATTGGGCCTGAACTTTTCCTTTTTAAAACTGGCCCAGTCCGATTTTTACTCTTCTTCTCTTGTTTCTTCTTTTTCCTTTTATTTTCTTTTAATTCCTAATTACCAAAATTTTAAAATAAATTGTAAAGCCAAAATTAACTTAGAAAAATACTAATTAACCCTCAATGATAATTATCACACACAATTAAATACCAACTAAAATAAAATCACACCATGGGAGGTTAAATGCTAAAAAAAATGCCAAGTACATATTTTTGTGATTTTCATTCTCGCAAATCCAAATATTGTTTAATTAATTCCTAATTATAAAATTAAATCCTAAATGCACATGCAACACATATTTTATATTTTTTCTTAGTAAAAATAAACATCCATAGACAAATACAAATAAATCACAAGCAACACAAAACTATTTTATTTTGAATTTTTGGGAGTAGTTCTTGTAGGGCAAAAATCACGTGCTCACAACGCATTCACACTATTTGTAACAAACGATAAATAAGTATCATAAAGGATAAAGGATACACGAATCAAATAAAACGAGTTTTGTTGAAAGTGGCCAATTTGAGATATAATATGGGTCGAGTGATAATACCCGATAATTATGGACTAGTACCATGCCGGATACCATATGACCACGGTAGTATAATGTATAAAGTATATATAAAGTATATTAAAAATAAGTAGACTTTTAAGTAATTTGAGGCAATTTTTAAATTTGTCATGACCCTAAACCCGGACCCGGTTGTGATGACACCTCTCGTGAAGACAAGACTAGCCAACTAGTCCCAATTCAATTTTTAACAGTTAAACATTAATAAACAGTCTAAGCATGAGTAAATAAACCAAAGACTAAGCAAAAGATTTTATAATGTGCGGAATACAGCCCAAACACAGCCCGATATCGGGGTGTCACAAGTCACGATATGGGTTAAGAACCTCTAGGTTTACCTGAAAATACGAGTTACCACATCCTTGATTCGTTTAACTTCTAATACTTGTTAATCACCCTTATACACCCTTGTATCACTTAAGACCAATATGATTAACTTCTTATCTTCTCAAAGGTAATTCCTTCTTGAATTTATGTTAACTAATATATGGCATGAACTAACGCATGTGGATGTGGGTTGTAACACCCTTCCCCCCTTAGGAACATTCGTCCTCAATGTAAGGGTTCATGGGGAGTTTAAATCATCGTGGATTCCGGTCAAGTTTCTCCCATAAATAGAGGACAAACTTGCAAGCGGTTAACTCAATGTGTGGCCTTACAAGAGTATGCAAAGCATTATGGACATGTACATTATCTGCATATCGCCATTTTGTATTAAGGAAGAGTATTCTCAAGTTATTGCTTACCTCATAGAGCCATTTCACCTTCCAATGTATCATGTGTTCCACCAGCATCCTTGTTATCTTCATTCTGGAATAGGTACGGGTATTTAGACTTCATCTCCTCTTCTGCTTCCCATGTTATTTCTTCCATATTCTTGTTCCTCCACAATACTTTGATGGAAGCTACATCTTTTATTCTCAGCTTGCGGACTTGTCGATCTAATATAGCCACTGGAACTTCTTCATATGATAGGTCCTCTGTAACTTGTACATCTTTGATAGGGACGACTCGAGAAGGGTCTCCAATACATTTCCTCAACATAGATACATGGAATACCGGGTGGACAAATTCCAATTCGGATGGCAATTCTAACTCATAAGCAACCTGTCCAATCCGTCGAAGAATTTTATACGGCCCGATATACCTTGGACTCAGCTTACCTTTCTTCCCAAAACGCATAATACCCTTCATTGGTGAGATCCTCAGGAAAACCCAATCACCAACCTCAAACTCTAGATCACGACGTCGGACATCAGAATAAGATTTTTGCCTGCTTTGTGCCGTCCTCAATCGCTCCTGTATCACTTTCACCTTCTCAATAGCTTGGTGAATCAAATCTGGCCCATATAATTCTGTTTCACCGACTTCGAACCATCCAACTGGTGATCTACATCTTCTCCCGTATAGTGCCTCGTATGGGGCCATTTTAATACTGGAATGGTAGCTATTATTGTAGGCGAATTCTATGAGTGGAAGATGGTCATCCCAATTTCCCTTAAAATCTAGAACGCATGCTCGTAGCATATCTTCTAGTGTCTGAATGGTACGTTCAGCCTGTCCGTCAGTCTGCGGATGAAATGCAGTGCTGAGATTCACTTGTGTGCCTAAACCCTTATGAAAAGACCTCCAAAAGTTAGCTGTAAATTGAGCTCCTCGGTATGATATAATAGATACCGGCACACCATGAAGCCTAACAATCTCCTTGATATACAACTTCGCATAATCTTCAGCCGTGTAAGTTGTCTTAACTGGCAGAAAATGGGCACATTTTGTAAGTCGATCAATTATCACCCAGATGGAGTCAAACTTATGATAAGAGCGAGGTAATCCAATAATGAAGTCCATATTAATCACCTCCCATTTCCAGGTCGGAATCTCTATATTCTGAAGCAATCCACCGGGTTTCTGATGTTCTATCTTTACTTGTTGACAATTGGGACACTGGGCTACAAATTCTGCAATAGACTTCTTCATGTTATCCCACCAATACTGCTCCTTGACATCATGATACATCTTTGTCGAGCCGGGATGGATGGAATATCGGGATTGATGAATCTCATTCATAATCTTCTCTCGCAACCCTGCCACATTAGGCACACATAATCGGCCCTGGTATCTCAGTGCCCCATCTCTTCCGATCTCAAAAGCCATACTTTTACACTGCTGAATGCTCTCTCTTAATCGTACTAAGATAGGATCTTCATATTGCCGTGCTTTTACCTCGGCTACCAAAGATGATTCTGATGTATTCTGTACAGTAACACCTCCGTCATCAGAGTCTAACAATCTGATTCTCATATTGGCTAGCTGATGAAGCTCTTTAGTCAACCCCCATCTACCTGCCTCAATATGTACTAAGCTTCCCATTGATTTACGGCTGAGAGCGTCTGCCACAACATTGGCTTTACCGGGATGATACAATATATCGACGTCGTAGTCTTTCAATAATTCAAGCCACCTACGCTGCCTCAAATTCAACTCTTTCTGCTTGAAGATGTATTGTAAACTCTTGTGATCTGTGTAGATGTCAACATGGACGCCGTATAAGTAGTGCCGCCATATCTTCAAAGCATATATTACTGCAGCCAATTCCAAATCATGGGTTGGATAATTCTTTTCATGCTTCTTCAATTGTCTTGATGCATAAGCAATCACCTTCCCACGCTGCATCAATACGCACCCCAAACCTATACCTGAGGCATCACAATATACCACATAACCTTCTGTTCCTTCAGGAAGAGTGAGCACTGGTACGGATGTCAATCGATTCTTCAGCTCCTGAAAACTATGTTCACAAGTGTCAGACCACTGGAACTTGGTAGCTTTCTGTGTTAACTTAGTCAATGGTGATGATATAGAGGAAAACCCTTCCACAAACTGCCTATAATATCCTGCTAGCCCTAGGAAGCTGCGAACTTCTGATGGTGTTGTAGGTCTCAGCCAATTCTTTACTGCATCGATCTTCTGAGTGTCAACACTAATACCCTCGTCAGATATCACATGGACAAGGAACGCTACTGAGTTCAGCCAAAATTCATATTTGGAGAGCTTAGCATATAACTTACGATCCTGAAGCGTCTATAATACTATCCGCAAGTGGCCCGCATGTTCCGCCTCCGAACGAGAATATACTAGAATGTCATCAATGAATACAATCACGAACACATCAAGATAGGGCGTAAATATAGTATTCATGAGATCCATAAAAGCTGCTGGGGCATTTGTTACCCCGAACGACATCACCAAGAACTCAAAGTGCCCGTATCTTGTCCGGAAGGCCGTCTTTGGAATATCCTTCTCCTTAACCCTCACTTGATGATACCCTGAACGTAAATCAATCTTGGAGAAATACTTGGCACCCTGGAGTTGGTCAAACAGGTCATCAATTCTTGGAAGTGGATACTTGTTCTTTATAGTAGACTTATTCAACTATCGATAGTCGATACACATCCGTAATGACCCGTTTTTCTTCCGCACGAATAGGACTGGTGCACCCCAAGGTGAAGTTCTAGGTCTAATGAAGCCCTTATCCAGCAAGTCCTTCAAATGCACCTTCAACTCTCACAACTCTGCTGGGGCCATTCTGTATGGAGGGATAGAGATCGGTTGAGTGTTAGGCAACACATAAATGCTAAACTCAATCTCCCTTTCAGGAGGAAGGCCTGGGAGTTCATCTAGGAAAACATCTGGGAATTTGTTGACCACGGGGATTGATTGGAAAGTAGGCGGTTTTGCCTCCGCATGCCTAACGCGAACGAAATGATAAATGTAACCTTTTGAGATCATTTTCCTTGCCTTAAGATAGGAAATAAACCTACCTTTTGGTGTAGCAATATTCCCTTTCCATTCAATGATGGGTTCACTAGGAAATTGAAACCTAACCATCTTCGTACGGTAGTCAACATTTGCATAGCATGAGGCCAACCACTCCATTCCCATTATCACATCAAAATCAACCATTTCTAACTCAAATAAATTTGCCGATGTATGACGACTACAAATCATCACAGTGCAACCTCTATATACCTTTCTAGAAATCACAGAATCTCCTATTGGAGTTGATACCGCAAGGGGTTTACTTATCAATTCAAGTTCAATGCCAAACTTATTAGCCACAAAGGGTGTAACATATGATAATGTAGATCCCGGATCAATCAGCGCATATACATCATAAGAAAACATAGATAAAATACCTGTAACAACATCTGGAGACGACTCGAGATCCTGTCGACCAACTAGAGCATAGGTTCGATTTTGACCACCCCTCAAACTCGGCACTGCACCTCTACCTCTACCACGACCTGTCGACTGCTGAAAACCCCGTGCTGGAGGTCGAACTGATGAGGGAGAAGCAGACACAGATCCAGTCGGCTGAACCATACCATCACCTCCCCTGTTAGGACAATACCGCATCATATGGCCAGGCTGTTTGCAAGAATAACATGCATCAGAACCTCGACGACACAGTCCAAAGTGGGCCTTGCCGCAATGATCACAACGTGGTGTTGTGGGTCTCGTCTGACTAGTATACCTGTGATGTTGCGAGCCCGATGCCTGTGAACTCTGACCTGGACCAGAATGGGTAAATCGATCATATTAAGTCCTCTGAAACTGTGGGGGAGCACTAGCTACATGTGGTGTCGAACTCCTCAAAGACTGGGGCCTGATGCTGCCTCTGAAGTCACTAGAATACCTTGCAAAACTCGCCGTCTTATGCTGGCCCCTATCCTGCTCCCTATCTTCCCTCTGCTGGCGCTTACGATCCTCTAGGGTCTGGGCATAAGCCTGAATACGGGAAATATCCATGCCCTCCACCAAGGAGGCTGTCGTGCACTCATTTATCAGATGTGGTCGCAGCCTATCACTCATCTCGGCCACCATATGGGGAGCATACCTTGCTAAATAATCGAACTACATACTTTACTCTCGCACACTCATATTACCTTGTCTAAGGTTCAAGAATTTATCAGCTCTAGCTCGTCGTATCTCAACTGGCAAGTAGTGACGAAGAAAGGCCTCAGAAAATTCCTTCCACACAGCTGGAGGAGCGTTCGAACCCCTGAATCTCTCCCGACTATCATACCAGAGAACAGCTAAATCCGGTAGCCGACAAGAAGCCAACTCTACTGCCTCTGTATCACTACCATGCATAACCCGAAGTGTACGATGAACCTGGTCAATAAAAGTCTGCGGGTCCTCCTTGGGGTCTGATCCGGTAAACAATGGAGGGTCTAAATTAATAAAATGGCGAACTCTCGTACTAACTGGTTTCTTAGCAGCACCTGTATTCTGCCTCTAAGCCTGAGCAACTACCAAGCTAGTCAATACCTGCAAAGCACTCCGCATATCCTAGTCTGTAGTGCCAGACGGAGGAACTGGAGGTGCTGGGAGCCTCCTAATATCCTCTGGAGGAGATGGGTTAGATGAGGTATAAGACAGAATCTCACTCTGAGCCTCACTTTGGCCTGCTCTGGCTTGGGGCACCTGACTGGTACCCTGTCCCACAACTGTATCTAGCTGTCTACTAATTGTTTGCTTCCTAGTCAAAGGCATCGCTAAAAGAAAACAAGGTGAATATTAGAGACAAACACTTACGACTCAACTCTACGCACGATCTAGATTCAGGAAGAAGGTAACAACCCTAGATGTCATGTAGCCTCCTGATTATAAATGTGGTGCTCTACACATCCATAATCAAGACTCTACTAGACATGGCTCATAGACAATCCCTAGGACAGACTTGCTTTGATACCAAGTTTGTCACGACCCAAACTGGAGGCCATGACTAGCACCCGACCATACTTGCCGAGCACCAACGTACATTTTATCTAACTTTTTTTTTATTATCTTTTAGGGTTGACGAGATCAATATAAATGGTAGGCCTGGATCATGGACAACCAGCAATAAAATATGACGACATGAACATACATAGCAGGGGATGACCAGACAATCAAGAAACTACATATAAGGTATGAGCTATCACGCTACCATGAAAGACTATACAACAAAAACCAGCCGACAAGGCATACCAAACTATACATGAGTCAACACTTGTCTATGAGCCTCTAAATGAACATAAGTGCTGCAACATAGCCGGAACAGGGCCCCAACATACCCATAATATCTATAACAGAAATGCATACCAAGACCACGACAAGTCCGAAGAAGGGATCTCGCCAATCACTGCTGAACTGGACAACCTACTGTGGTGGGGGAGCTGCACATGCCTGTCTATTAGGGCCTGCAGCACGACATGTAGTGTCCACAAACAAAAGGACGTCAGTACGAATAAAGTACTAAGTATGTAAGGCAGGGAACCATAAATACGAACAGTAATGTAAGAGGGATAAAGAATATACAACCTGGAACATCTGAGTACCTCTGAGGGCTACTGACATGAAATGCATGATGCATATATATGTATACATAAACTTTTAAAACCTACGCCTCTGTGGGCATCATCATCATCATATCGTACCCAGCCATAATAGGCTTGGTAAAAACGTACCCGGCCGTCATAAGGCACGATAGAATCGTACTCGGCCACGTAGTGCTCGGTAAAACCCAACTGATCAGTGGTTGCACAATATGTGTCGTACCCGGCCGACTATAGCACGGCTCGGTAGAGTAAAATAGATACATATATATAATGCATGCTCGACTCATGGAATCACATTCTAAACCTTTTAGAGTGACATAATGTTGGTATCCTCTGTACACATTATTAGGACCAACTCTTCATTACGAACCTTATAAGAATCAGGAAGTACCAACAACATTGATAACATAAGAATAAGAGAAGCAACATTAACATCAATCGTTCCATAAGAGGGAAAGCAATGTAAGTACTGCTAGCTTCTAAGAGTAGAGTATCTTTGGAAGCTCGTTCATTACATTATGTACAATCGGAGTCGTGCAAAAGAAGAAAAGGGATAGCCTCACATACCTTGTATATACTTCCCCAATCACAAGCTATGCAATTGTCACAACTCCTTAGTCTACAATAAGAGAAACGATACTATCGTTATCATTTAAGCGTCATAACTAATGTATCGACCACAACCTATTTTACGTTGAAACGGACATCACCTCCCCTATATATATGACTTCACACCATTCCAAACAATAACCAAACAGCCCAAACAACATCAATAATAAACATATTGAGCCTCCCAAAATAGTTTACGCACAACCTAATTACATCATACATACGACGACCACCGTAGTCGTGTCAAACGACCCAGAAATGTTACGAATCACTATCAGCCCACAACCCTACATATATATGGTGTTCCTCCACACCCTTCCACCTCCAATACTCCACAAAATAGTAGTAAAACATGCAGACAAATAGCAACACAAAACAGTCCACAAAACAGTCCGCTACAAGTGAATAACTCGAACTCACGGCTTCCGATCACCGTCCCGTGAGTTCTTACATGTATAGAACAAATTACCATGAATTCACAGCAGAGAAAAATATATGAAATATTTAAGTAACTTACCTTACTTGTTGGGTAACTCAGCCCTTCCCTTGGTTCTTGAGACTCTAGGTTTTACCTTCAAATAGAACTTGAAAAAGAGGGAAAATCGATTAGGGTTTGTGTGGGATTTTTGGGGAGGAGTTGCAGGGGTTAACTTTGGTTTTGAGGGTCTGAAATATGGATGAAATAACTGAGTTCATAACCCCTTAAAATTCGTCTCTTGGCCGACTTAGGTCTTTTAATTTTGTCCTATCATTTTGGCAAGTAGGTGATGCACCTACTTGTCATCTACCAATCTGTGCAGGCTTGCAAAAATATGAATATCTCTATACTCCAAGATCGTATTGAAAAATGGTTTAATGCGTTAGAAACTAGACTCATAGATCTTTAATTTGGTGGGTAGATCACCCCGTAATTCCTTGTAAATTAGGAGAAAAGCTTAGAAACATTTAACCTAATTTTTAAGTAAAATTATGAACCTAAGTTGCGACAACGTTTGTCGACTTTTGTTTCATAACTCGTTTGACTTCAAGACTTATGATACATATATTATATGATTCAAACACATTAATACATGACCTTGAGTGTATTAAGAACCTCTAGGTTTACCTGAAAATACGAGTTACCACATCCTTGATTCGTTTAACTTCTAATACTTGTTAATCACCCTTATACACCCTTGTATCACTTAATACCAATATGATTAACTTCGTATCATCTCAAAGGTAATTCCTTCTTGAATTTATACTAACTAATATATGGCATGAACTAACACGTGTGGATAGGTACGGGTATTTAGACTTCATCTCCTCTTCTGCTTCCCATGTTATTTCTTCCATATTCTTGTTCCTCCACAATACTTTGATGGAATCTACATCTTTTGTTCTTAGCTTGCGGATTTGTCGATCTAATATAGCCACTGGCACTTCTTCATATGTTAGGTCCTCTGTAACCTGTACATATTTGATAGGGACGACTCGACAAGGGTCTCCAATACATTTCCTCAACATAGATACATGGAATACCGGGTGGACAAATTCCAATTCGGATGGCAATTCTAACTCATAAGCAACCTGTCCAATCCGTCGAAGAATTTTATACGGCCCGATATACCTTGGACTCAGCTTACCTTTCTTCCCAAAATGCATAATACCCTTCATTGGTGAGATCCTCAGGAAAACCCAATCACCAACCTCAAACTCTAGATCACGACGTCGGACATCAGAATAAGATTTTTGCCTGCTTTGTGCCGTCCTCAATCGCTCCTGTATCACTTTCACCTTCTCAATAGCTTGGTGAATCAAATCTGGCCCATATAATTCTGTTTCACCGACTTCGAACCATCCAACTGGTGATCTACATCTTCTCCCGTATAGTGCCTCGTATGGGGCCATTTTAATACTGGAATGGTAGCTATTATTGTAGGCGAATTCTATGAGTGGAAGATGGTCATCCCAATTTCCCTTTAAAATCTAGAACACATGCTCGTAGCATATCTTCCAGTGTCTGAATGGTACGTTCAGCCTGTCCGTCAGTCTGCGGATGAAATGCAGTGCTGAGATTCACTTGTGTGCCTAAACCCTTCTGAAAAGACCTCCAAAAGTTAGCTGTAAATTGAGCTCCTCGGTCTGATATAATAGATATCGGCACACCATGAAGCCTAACAATCTCCTTGATATACAACTTCGCATAATCTTCAGCCGTGTAAGTTGTCTTAACTGGCAGAAAATGGGCACATTTTGTAAGTCGATCAATTATCACCCAGATGGAGTCAAACTTATGATAAGAGCGAGGTAATCCAATAATGAAGTCCATATTAATCACCTCCCATTTCCAGGTCGGAATCTCTATATTCTGAAGCAATCCACCGGGTTTCTGATGTTCTATCTTTACTTGTTGACAATTGGGACACTGGGCTACAAATTCTGCAATAGACTTCTTCATGTTATCCCACCAATACTGCTCCTTGACATCATGATACATCTTTGTCGAGCCGGGATGGATGGAATATCGGGATTGATGAATCTCATTCATAATCTTCTCTCGCAACCCTGCCACATTAGGCACACATAATCGGCCCTGGTATCTCAGTGCCCCATCTCTTCCGATCTCAAAAGCCATACTTTTACACTGCTGAATGCTCTCTCTTAATCGTACTAAGATAGGATCTTCATATTGCCGTGCTTTTACCTCGGCTACCAAAGATGATTCTGATGTATTCTGTACAGTAACACCTCCGTCATCAGAGTCTAACAATCTGATTCTCATATTGGCTAGCTGATGAAGCTCTTTAGTCAACCCCCATCTACCTGCCTCAATATGTACTAAGCTTCCCATTGATTTACGGCTGAGAGCGTTTGCCACAACATTGGCTTTACCGGGATAATACAATATCTCGACGTCGTAGTCTTTCAATAATTCAAGCCACCTACGCTGCCTCAACTTCAACTCTTTCTGCTTGAAGATGTATTGTAAACTCTTGTGATCTGTGTAGATGTCAACATAGACGCCGTATAAGTAGTGCTGCCATATCTTCAAAGCATATATTACTGCAGCCAATTCCAAATCATGGGTTGGATAATTATTTTCATGCTTCTTCAATTGTCTTGATGCATAAGCAATCACCTTCCCACGCTGCATCAATACGCACCCCAAACCTATACCTGAGGCATCACAATATACCACATAACCTTTTGTTCCTTCAGGAAGAGTGAGCATTGGTGCGGATGTCAATCGATTCTTCAGCTCCTGAAAACTACGTTCACAAGTGTCAGACCACTGGAATTTGGTAGCTTTTTGTGTTAACTTAGTCAATGGTGATGATATAGAGGAAAATCCTTCTACAAACCGCCTATAATATCCTGCTAGCCCTAGGAAGCTGCGGACTTCTGATGGTGTTGTAGGTCTCGGCCAATTCTTTACTGCATCGATCTTCTGAGTGTCGACACTAATACCCTCATCAGATATCACATGGCCAAGGAATGCTACTGAGTTCAGCCAGAATTCACATTTGGAGAGCTTAGCATATAACTTACGATCCTGAAGCGTCTGTAATACTATCCGCAAGTGGCCCGCATGTTCCGCCTCCGAACGAGAATACACTAGAATGTCATCAATGAATACAATCACGAACACATCAAGATAGGGCCTGAATATAGTATTCATGAGATCCATAAAAGCTGCTGGGGCATTTGTTAGCCCGAACGACATCACCAAGAACTCAAAGTGCCCATATCTTGTCCGGAAGGCCGTCTTTGGAATATCCTTCTCCCTAACCCTCACCTGATGATACCCTGAACGTAAATCAATCTTGGAGAAATACTTGGCACCCTGGAGTTGGTCAAACAGGTCATCAATTCTTGGAAGTGGATACTTGTTCTTTATAGTAGACTTATTCAACTGTCGATAGTCGATACACATCCGTAACGACCCGTCTTTCTTCCGCACGAATAGGACTGGTGCACCCCAAGGTGAAGTGCTAGGCCTAATAAAGCCCTTATCCAGCAAGTCCTTCAACTGCACCTTCAACTCTCGCAACTCTGCCGGGGCCATTCTGTATGGAGGAATAGAGATCGGTTGAGTGTCAGGCAACACATCAATGCTAAACTCAATCTCCCTTTCAGGAGGAAGGCCTGGGAGTTCATCTGGGAAAACATCTGGGAATTCGTTGACCACAGGGATTGATTGTAAAGTAGGCGGTTTCGCCTCCGCATCCCTAACGCGAACGAGATGATAAATGTAACCTTTTGAGATCATTTTCCTTGCCTTAAGATAGGAAATAAACCTACCTTTCGGTGTAGCAATGTTCCCTTTCCATTCAATGACGGGTTCACCCGGAAATTGGAACCTAACCATCTTCGTACGACAGTCAACATTTGCATAGCATGAGGCCAACCAGTCCATTCCCATTATCACATCAAAATCAACCATTTCTAACTCAAATAAATTTGCCGAGGTTTGACGACTACAAATCATCACAGTGCAACCTCTATATACCCTTCTAGCAATCACAGAATCTCCTATCGGAGTAGATACCGCAAGGGGTTTACTTATCAATTCAGGTTCAATGCCAAACTTATTAGCCACAAAGGGTGTAACATATGATAATGTAGATCCCGGATCAATCAGCGCATATACATCATAAGAAAACACAGATAAAATACCTGTAACAACATCTGGAGATGACTCGAGATCCTGTCGACCTACTAGAGCATAGGTTCGATTTTGACCACCCCTCAAACTCGGCACTGCACCTCTACCTCTACCACGACTTGTCGACTGCTGAAAACCCCGTGCTGGAGGTCGAACTGATAAGGAAGAGGCAGACACAGATCCAGTCGGCTGAGCCATACCATCACCTCCCCTGTTAGGACAATCCCGCATCATATGGCCAGGCTGTCCGCAAGAATAACATGCATCAGAACCTCGACGGCACAGTCCAAAGTGGGCCTTGTCGCAATGATCACAACGTGGTGTTGTGGGTCTCGTCTGACTAGTATCCCTGTGATGTTGCGAGCCTGATGCCTGCGAACTCTGACCTGGACCAGAATGGGTAAATCGATCATATTGAGGCCTCTGAAACTGTGGGGGAGCACTAGCTACAGGTGGCGCCGAACTCCTCGAAGACTGGGGCCTGACGCTGCCTCTGAAGTTATTAGAATACCTTGCAAAACTCGCCCTCTTATGCTGGCCGCTATCCTGCTCCCTATCTGCCCTCTGCTGGTGCTTACAATCCTCTAGGGTCTGGGCATAAGCCTGAATACGGGAAATATCCATGCCCTCCACCAAGGAGGCTGTCGTGCACTCATTTATCAGATGTGGTCCCAATCCGTTCACGAACAAATGCACCCTATCACTCATCTCAGCCACCATATGGGGAGCATACCTTGCTAAAGAATCGAACTGCATACTGTACTCTCGCACACTCATATTACCTTGTCTAAGGTTCAAGAACTTATCAGCTCTAGCTCGTCGTATCTCAACTGGCAAGTAGTGACGAAGAAAGGCCTCAGAAAATTCCTTCCACACAGCTGGAGGAGCATTCGAACCCCTGGATCTCTCCCAACTAACATACCAGAGAACCGCTAAATCCCGTGGCCGATAAGAAGCTAACTCTACTGCCTCTGTATCACTAATATGCATAACCCGAAGTGTACGATGAACCTGGTCAATAAAAGTCTGCGGGTCCTCCTTGGGGCCTGATCCGGTAAACACTAGAGGGTCTAAATTAATAAAATCACGAACTCTCGTACTAACTGGTTTCTCAGCAGCACTTGTATTCTGCCTCTAAGCCTGAGCAGCTACCAAGCTAGTGAATAACTGCAAAACACTCCGCATATCCTGGTCTGTAGTGCCAGACGGAGGAACTGGAGGTGCTGGGTGCCTCCTAATATCCTCTGGAGGAGATGGGGTAGATGAGGTATGAGACGGAATCTCACTCTAAGCCTCACTTTGGCCTGCTCTGGCTTGGGGCACCTGACTGGTACCCTCTCCCGCAGCTGTATCAAGCCGTCTACTAATTGTTTGCTTCCTAGTCGAAGGCATCGCTGAAAGAAAACAAGGTGAATATTAGAGACAAACACTTACGACTCAACTCTACGCACGATCTAGATTCAGGAAGAAGGTAACAACCCTAGATGTCATGTAGCCTCCTGATTATAAATGTGGCGCGCTACACATCCATAATCAAGACTCTACTAGACATGGCTCATAGACAATCCCTAGGACAGACTTGCTCTGATACCAAGTTTGTCACGACCCAAACTGGAGGGCCATGACTAGCACCCGACCATACTTGCCGAG
Source organism: Nicotiana sylvestris (assembly GCF_000393655.2). Taxonomy (NCBI): domain Eukaryota; kingdom Viridiplantae; phylum Streptophyta; class Magnoliopsida; order Solanales; family Solanaceae; genus Nicotiana; species Nicotiana sylvestris. Next base: position 133,314,757 of record NC_091064.1, on the reverse strand, counting down.
CACCAACGTACATTTCATCTAACCTTCATTATTATCTTTTAGGGCTGACGAGATCAATATAAATGGTAGACCTGGATCATGGACAACCAGCAATAAAATATGACGGCATGAACATACATAGCAGGGGATGACCAGACAATCAAGAAACTACATATAAGGTATGAGCTACCACGCTACCATGAAAGACTATACAACAAAAACCAGCCGACAAGGCATACCAAACTATACATGAGTTGACACTTGTCTATGAGCCTCTAAATGAACATAAGTGCTGCAACATAGCCGGAACAGGGCCCCGATATAACCATAATGTCTATAACAGAAATGCATACCAAGACCACGGCAAGTCCGGAGAAGGATATCGCCAATCACTACTGAACTGGACAACCTACTGTGGTGGGGGAGCTGCACCTGCCTGTCTATTAGGGCCTACAACAGACATGCAGTGTCCACAAACAAAAGGACGTCAGTACGAATAAAGTACTGAGTATGTAAGGCAGGGAACCATAAATACGAACAGTAATGTAAGTAGGGATAGAGAATATACAACCTGGAACATTTGAGTACCTTTGAGGGCTACTGACATGAAATGCATAATACATATATATGTATACATAAACTTTTAAAACATATGCCTCTATGGGCATCATCATCATCATATCGTACCCAACCATAATAGGCTTGGTAAAAACGTACCCGGCCGTCATAAGGCTCGGTAGAATCATACCCGGCCACGTGGAGCTCGGTAAAACCCAACTGATCAGTGGTTGCACAATATGTGCCATACCCGGCCGACTATAGCGCGGCTCGGTTGAGTAAAATAGATACAAATATATAATGCATGCTTGACTCATGGAATCACATTCTAAACCTTTCGGAGTGACGTAAGGTCGGTATCCTCTGTATACGTTATTAGGACCAACTCTTCATTACGAACCTTATAAGAATCAGGAAGTACCAACAACATTGATAACATAAGAATAAGAGAAGCAATATTAACATCAATCGTTCCATAAGAGGGAAAGCAATGTAAGTACTGCTAGCTTCTAAGAGTAGAGTATCTTTGGAAGCTCGTTCATTACACTATGTACAATCGGAGTCGTGCAAAAGAAGAAAAGGGATAGCCTAACATACCTTGTATATACTGCGCCAATCACAAGCTATGCAATTGTCACAACTCTTTAGTCTACAATAAGAGAAACGATACTATCGTTATCATTTAAGCGTCATAACTATTATGTATCGACCACAACCTATTTTACATGGAAACGGACAGCACATCCCCTATATATATGACTTCAAACCATTCCAAACAATCACCTAACATCCCAAACAACATCAATAATAAAAATATTGAGCCTCTCAAAACAGTGCACGCACAACCTAATTACACCATACATACGACTACCACCGTAGTCGTGTCAAACGACCCGGAAATATTACGAATAACTATCAGCCCACAACCCTACATATATATGGTTTTCCTCCACACTCTTCCACCTCCAAAACTCCACAAAATAGTAGTAAAACACGCAGCCCAATAGCAACACAAAACAGTCCACAAAATAGTCCGCTACAAGTGAATAACTCGAACTCACGGCTTCCGATCACCGTCCCGTGAGTTCTTACATGTATAGAACGAATTACCATGAATTCACAGCAGAGAAAAATGTATGAAAGATGGCAGTAACTTACCTTACTTGTTGGATAACTCAGCCCTTCCCTTGGTTCTTCAAACTCTAGGTTTTACCTTCAAATAGAACTTGAAAGAGAGGGAAAATCGATTAGGGTTTGTGTGGGATTTTTGGGGAGGAGTTGCAGGGGTTAACTTTGGTTTTGAGGGTCTGAAATATGGATGAAATAACTGAGTTCATAACCCCTTAAAAGTCCTCTCTTGGCCGACTTAGGTCTTTTAATTTTGTCCTATCATTTTGGCAAGTAGGTGATGCACCTACTTGTCATCTACCAATCTGCGCAGGCTTGCGAAAATATGAATATCTCTATACTCCGAAATTGTATCGACAAATGGTTTAATGCGTTGGAAACTAGACTCGTAGATCTTTAATTTTGTGGGTAGATCACCCCGTAATTCCTTTTAAATTAGGAGAAAAGCTTAGAAACATTTAACCTAATGTTTAAGTAAAATTATGAACCTAAGTTGCGACAACGTTTGTCGACTTTTGTTTCATAACTCGTTTGACTTCAAGACTTATGATACGGATATTATATGATTCAAACACATTAATACATGACCTTGAGTGTATTAAGAACCTCTAGGTTTACTTGAAAATACGAGTTACCACATCCTTGATTCGTTTAACTTCTAATACTTGTTAATCACCCTTATACACCCTTGTTTCACTTAAGACCAATAGGATTAACTTCTTATCATCTCAAAGGTAATTCGTTCTTGAATTTATGTTAACTAATATATGGCATGAACTAACGCGTGTGGATATGGGTTATATGGGTTGTAACAATAAGGTTCGCCCCTCGGGCACAGTGTCAACAATTCGCCCCTCGGGCAATATCTCAGAACAATACCAGCCCCTCGGGCAATCACATAGAACAATACCAGCCCCTCGAGCAATCACATAGAACAATATCAGCCCCTCGGGCTATATCTCACATCACAATGGGTACCCGCGCTCACTAGAGGTGTGCAGACTCCTGGAGGGGCCCCTTACGGTCCAAGCGTAATATCAAGCCATCTCATGGCATCATCTCTAGGCTTTCGGCCTCATATCAACAAGCCACCTCGTGACGTACATATCTCAGGCCCTCGGCCTCATAATGAAAATTCGTGTATCACCACTGCGGCGTGCAGCCCGACCCAAAAGATATCCTCACAACACAGGCCCTCGACCTTACTCAGTCAAAAATCACATAAGCCACTCGCTCAATAGTAAAACATGATGCTCAACCCAAAATATTATTTGAAATATCATTTCAAGTGTTAAAGCAAAGTAAACATGGCTGAGTTTTGAAAATAGTGAAAAATAACATGACTGAGTTTAAGTATAAAGTCAAAACAGTGAGGAAATATCAACAAAAATCCCTGAAGGGTTCAAATAGTTGGCACGAAGCCCAAATATGGCATTCAGCCCAAATAATGATGATAGCAAATAGATTTCAGTCAAATAGGTGGTAAAATCATCAATCTAAATGGACCAAGTCACAAACCCCAATAGTGCACGATCCCACGCTCGTCATCAAGCGTGTGTCTCACTTCAATATAGCACTACGATGTGCAATCCGGGGTTTTAAACCCTCAGAACATCATTTACAATTATTACTCACTTTGATCCGGTCCAAACTCTAGCCCGCGATGCCTCGCCCGCATGAATCGACCTCCGGATGCTCCAAATCTTGCCACAATCAGTACATAATCATTAAAATAAGCTAAGGGAGCGAAGTCTACTCGAAAATATCCAATTTAACATCAAAATCCCGAATTGCTCAAACCTGACCACCGGGCCCATGTCTCAAAATCCGATAAAATTAACATCAATGGGGTCCTCATCCTCTCATTAGTTCATACATATCAAATTTACCAAAATCCGACCTCATCTGGTCACTCAAATTCTATAAATTCACTCTCCAATTTCAAACCCTAGATTCCCAACTCTTCCTCTAATTTTCCCTAAATTTTCATGATTAAACAATGATATAATCACCATAAACACAAGGTATAAAGCCCAAGTAGCTTACCTCTGTGGATACACTTGATCCCCTCTTGAAATCACATCTTGAAGCTCCAAAATCGCACAATAATGGTGAACAAATGACTGAAAATCGTGAAGGGGCATTTTATACCTTCTGCCCAGCTCTTTTACACCTGCGATCCTATAAGCGCATCTGTGCCTCCGCTTCTGCGGAAAAACATCCGCTTCTATGGAATTCACTTATGACACCAGGACCTGCATCTGCGGTCAATCCACACACATGCGGTACCGCATTTGCGGTCTCTCGCCCGCTTCTGCGGAAATCACTAAACAACCGAAATTACGTATCTGCAATCACACTTCCGCATCTGCGGCTCTGTAGATGTGGTCCACATAGCCGCTTCTGCGGTTCCTGCTCCTCAGTCCCTATTCGGCTTCTACGACTAAAACTCCTCTTACATATTCAACAACAAATTTAGCAACTGCAACAAAATCCAAACTTCTCCATTAACCATCCGAAATCACACGGAGGCCCCCGGGACGTCAACCAAAAGCACCTATATATTCTAACACCTTATTCAAACTTGTTCCAATCATTGAAACACCTCAAACAACATCAAATCACCCAAAACACATCGGATTCAAGCCAAACTTTCTAAAATCTTCCGATTTCACTTTTGATCAAAAACTCAACCAAACCACATCCGAATAACCTGAAATTTTGCACACACATCCCAAATGACACAGCGGAACTACTGCAACTTCCGAAATTCCATTTTGACCTCTATATCAAAATCTCACCTATCAACTGGAAAATGCCGAAATCACAATTTCGCCAATTCAAGCCTAAACCTTCCATTGAATGAAATCACAATTGCATTTCGATCACGTTCCTAAGTCCCAAATCACCTAACGGAGCTAACCAAATCATAAAAATTCTGATCCGAGATCATCTACAAACAAGTCAAATCTTGGTCAAACCTTTCGAATTACAAGCTTCAAACTGAGAACTGTTCTTCCAAATTTTATGCTGATTACCCTGAAAACCAAAACCAACGATTTACATGAGTCATAATACATCACACGGGGCAAGTCATGCCCGAGAACTGGCGAGCCAAGTGCAAAAGCTCAAAACGACCGATCGGGTCGTTACAAAATTATGTGGGCAATTGGTTAATTACCGGGTAATGGGACATTACCCAGTTAACTAATAAGTGGATAAAAATTAATAATTTTACCCCAAAAATGTGGCACAAATCCAGAAGACTAAGAATGACTCTTAGTCATTTATGCTTAGGTGGCTACCTAAGGTTAAATTGCAATTTAACAAAATAAGACTTGTTATAAGTCTTGTTACACTTTTCATTTTGGACAAAGTGAATCAAAAATACCAAAAATCCTAAAGAAAGAACTTATCTTTTCTTGGTTTGAATATTTCAAGAACTGAAGCTTAAAATTCGTTTAAACATTTCAATGAACTGAAGCTTAAAATTCGTTCAAACACTTCAAAGAAGCAAAATCTTAATTCGTTCAAATAATTCAAAGAATAGAAGCTTAATTCCATCCAAATTTTGCGGTTCTAAAAGAGTATGGTGCAATTTTCGCCAAGAATACTATACGAAATTTTCCCTACTCCAAGTATGTTAAGGCCATCCCTTCTTTCTTGTTGGCATGATCCAAGTTACACAGAAGAACCGAGCAAATACAGAGTTTTCATAAACGACTCTATTAATACAAATACTAGGGGTCTCTGTATTCTTGATTCCCCATGTGACATATTATTATATCTTCTGTTCATGGGTCTTAGAGTAATACGCAATTGAAAAAGTTTATCCGGATAAAATATTGAGATTATTGCATATGTTTCATGCATTTCATTCATTTATACATGTACATTGACCCTTGACCAGATGGCATTATATACGTGTATTTATATATATATATATATATATATATATATATATATTATGTGTGTGTGTGTGTGTGTCTATGGGATATGGGAAAGAAGTTACGGCGTTATATACGCACCACCACCTGATCAGTTGGTATATGTGGATGATGTTGCCCATAGTGCCGAGATGATATGATGGGATGCCCTCAGTGGCTTGATGATGTTATGTACACCTATACCCATGCATGACACGACATTTATATGCACGTGCATAACATTATAAATGTTTCAGCATTTACAAAGTTATTCAGATTTATAGATGGATTTCTTTATTCCATGTTTCATCTATGACTTTTACATACAGATTTTCATGCCTTACATACTCAGTACATTTTTTGTACTGACGCCCTTTTTCACGGGGCCTGCGTTTCATGCTCGCAGGTGCAGGTAGGCAAGTCCTATCATTGCACAGTTATATTTCTTTTAGTGGTCTGTAGATAGTATGTCTAGTTGGATAGTATGTGGCCTTGCCGGCTTCGAGTTTTGAGGTACATAGTTGTCTATAGCAGCCTTGTCGGCTCGCCCTACGTATGTTGCACGTAATGCTGTATTTTGTCCCGGGCCCGGGCCTTAGTGGGCCTAACGGGCCGAGCCTCGCGGTCCCGGGCTTCGTGGTCCCGGGCTCTGGCGGTCCCGGGCCTGGCGGTCCCGGGCTTCGTGGGCCTAATGGGTGGAACCGGCCCGTGACGGGCCTAAGCCCACATGGTCCTGTGCTTAACGGGCCGGGCTCGTGGGCTTCGCGGGCCTAGCGGGCTTTTTTTTTTTTTTTTTAGACAATTTCTTGTAGTATCATGGCTATATTAAAAATATATATGTAGTATATATGTATATCTAATTATTAAAGTGCTTGATGAAAAAGAAAATAACAAAACAATAGTAAAACACTAAATTGTCATGCATAAATATCACTTCTTGAAGTATATATATTGTATCTTATGTATATATATTCTCTTATATATTTTCTTTTAGTATATATATTGTATCTTATGTATATATGTTCGCATAATATATTTTCTTGTAGTATATATATTGTATATTATGTATATATTGTAGCATAATATATTTTCTTGAAGTATATTATATTTTATCTTATGTATATATATTCTCTTATATATTTTCTTATAGTATATATATTGTATCTTATGTATATATATTCGCATAATATATTTTCTTGTAGTATATATATTGTATATTATGTATATATTGTAGCATAATATATTTTCTTTTAGTATATTATATTGTATCTTATGTATATATATTCTCTTATATATTTTCTTGTAGTATATATATTGTATCTTATGTATATATATTCGCATAATATATTTTCTTGTAGTATATATATTGTATATTATGTATATATTGTAGCATAATATATTTTCTTTTAGTATATTATATTGTATCTTATGTATATATATTCTCTTATATATTTTCTTGTAGTATATATATTGTATCTTATGTATATATATTCGCATAATATATTTTCTTGTAGTATATATATTGTATCTTATGTATATATTGTAGCATAATATATTTTCTTGTAGTATATTATATTGTATCTTATGTATATATATTCTCTTATATATTTTCTTGTAGTATATATATTGTATCTTATGTATATATATTCGCATAATATATTTTCTTGTAGTATATATATTGTATCTTATGTATATATTGTAGCATAATATATTTTCTTGTAGTATATTATATTGTATCTTATGTATATATATTCTCTTATATATTTTCTTGTAGTATATATATATTGTATATTATGTATATATTTTCGCATAATATATTTTCTTGTAGTATATTATATTGTATCTTATGTATATATATTCTCTTATATATTTTCTTGTAGTATATATATTGTATATTATGTATATATTGTAGCTTATAAATAATTCTAAGTATAGACAAAGAAATATTGCGAAAAGAAGCTCATGGGTAGAAGCAATAAATTTTATTACCAAAAAATGACATATCTTTCTTAGTCATCCTTCCCCCAATGGAATGAGCACAACAAGGTACTAATACCACCATTAGAAGGAAAAAAAACTAAGGAAGATGTGCCAAAATACAAGTTACATATTATTCTATGTATTATCTCTAACAAATCTCATAAATCCTTCAAGGTTCGGAGGAGGTTGCGTTGGTGGTGGTGGAAAAGAAGCTTGTTCATCACCACTTCCGGGCGAAGCCGAATCCTCCGCAAGTTCCGCTATCATTTCTTCATAAGCTTCATCTATCGCCGGTTGTGCTTCTGCAATTCCAAAGTTTCTTCTTTCCGAGCGGATCCAATCTCTAAACAATACTGATTTTTCCAAGCTATCCCTCATAGACGCTCTATGATCACCTATTTGCAGTCTTGCTTGACTGAAAGCGCTCTCTGATGCAACAGTTGAAGCTTGAATTGATAAAATATCCCGAGCCATCCTTGCAAGAACAGGAAAATGTTTTTCCCTTGCCTTCCACCATTCCAAAAGATCAAAAGAGCCGTCTGGATTCTCCTTTTCAAGTCCCTGAGACAAATAAACTTGAAGCTCATTTAGATGTGAAGTTTCATCATAATTTTCACCTTGAGACCCCCTGAACTCCGTCCAAGATTTAAGAGCTTTTAAGCCCGCAACTCTTTTAGAGGATTGTGAGCTAGACGAAGTAGGGGTTGGAATAGTTGGCCTAGCATGCTCTAAGGCAAGTTGATAAGCATTATAAACTGTTTGAGCGTTAATCTTAATTGAAGCTTTTGCATCTGCAAGTGTCGCAATTTCCTCATTTGAAAGATCTAAAGCCTTATAAATATTTGAATACCAAAAATGAGGACCTCCCAATTTCATTGTAGGATTTAGCATTGCAGCAAGACCATAAATAGGAGGGATAGGAAAAAAATATTTTTTAAACTTTTGTTTCATTTCATTTATAGCAAGTTCATAAATATCCCCACCCTCACTAAATTCAACAAACAAATCAGATAGTGCTGCAATATAAACTAAACAGTTTGAAATAGTAGGATAATATTGCCCAGAAAATGCATTTGTTGCAATTTGAAAATGTTCTAAAAAATCTAAAAGAATTTTAACATTAGTCCAATCTTGAGTGGTAAGCATTTCATCATCATCTTCACCACCTACCCGAGAATTAAACGTTGCATTAATTGGGTTTCTATATTCATATGCTACTACTAAACTTTCGTACATACAATTCCATCTAGTCGGGCAAGGTTTAGGAACAACTTCTTGAAAATTGAAAATCGTTGAACACTTGAAAACTTCAATTCAACAACTTCACAATTTTTCACGAAATTTCAACAATAAATTAAGTAATTGTAGTAGAGAGATTGAGAGAGATTGAGAGATATTGAGAGATATTGATGAATTGGTGAATAAAAATGAAAGAATGAGGGGGTATTTATAGTTGAGAAATGGGGAAAAGTGTAATTATATAAAGTTTGGGGTTAAAATAAAGTTTGGGGGCCAAATGGCCATTTTTTTAACTTAAAAAACGGTCATATTTTCAGCCCAAACGGCTAGATTTTAAATATGGCCGTTTGATTTTTTTTTTTTTTTTTTTTTTGAAAAATAGCCGTTGGGCCCGCCAGGCCCGCCAGGCCCGCCAGGACCGGCCCAGGCCCGCCTGCCGGTCCCGGGCCAAACGGTCCCGGGCTCGTGGGCTCAACCATGGAGACCAGCCCGTGACGGGCTCAGAGGCCCACCAAGACCGGCACACCCAGGACCGGCCCACCAGGCCCACCAGGCCCGTTAGGACCGCGGGCCCGGTCCGGTCCGGTTCAGGCCCGGCCCACCGAGCAGCATTAGTTGCACGTATATGTACGTATGCCTTTTTGGGCAGGTTTCTATATACGGTAGAAATCAACGGTTCGATTTACGATCATCAAGGCATCTCGAGAATTTTTAGTGATCGATTTTGAGGGTTCTCGATGATGGACTTCGAGGTAGCGTAAATGACGACCAGCCTCGAGGCGATGTAAATTAGCGGTCTCGGTGGTTCAAGGTGAAGTTCCCAAGGCCCTCTTATAGCTGACAAGGCCTAGAGGACTAGTCCAAGAACAAATTAAGACATAAAATTGTTGTACCAGCCCCATATCTTTGTAATCAATGCATCTGTACTATTTTGGGACTCCCCTTCATATATAAAGGGGATCCTTGTCATTTTGTAAATACCCGTTGCTCAATACTAAGTACTAAAGAACATTCTCCCTACTTTCTAACACATTCTCCTAACCTCAGTACTTGCATTTATTATTCATATCCATTGTGTGATATTAATTGTTCTTCATTTTTGCTTATTATTGGCCATAAAGAGCCGTCATTGATTTATTTCTAACTGTTAGTTTCCATCGACTACCCTCGGCGGGGAATTAGACTCGACCCCGAGGCCCCGAATAAGCAAGCTCGAGGCCCCGATCGACAACCATTCAGTTTGGTTAACATCTTATTTTAAGCTCATACCTTGATTCCAAGCACCTCACTTAGCATTTATTGCCCTAACAACTAGCATAAAAATAGATCACGTATTTTTAGAACCACAAAATAAAATTTAATTGTTATTACCATTTTCACGGTAAATAGTTTGGCGCCCACCATGGGGATAAAAATAATTTTTCTTGCTGGTTTTACTACACAACGCAAGTTATCTTTCACACTTTTTCTTGCCTAAGATCTTTGATTTCAGGTCAAAATGTCTGACTCAGTAAACAACAATCTTGAGAACCATGGAGAGAATGGCGTGGATGTTCCAGGTGTTGGTGCACTACCACGAAACCATGAGAACGCACCAGAACCAATTCCCATGGATGTGGTCTCATGCGATGCCCAACACGTCGATATAAGCTCCCACACTAACAAGAGCACGCACCAAGGAGACCAACAAGAAGCTCAGAAAACCCTAGCTTTGGAAGGACGGGAGGTTATCCTTCACGTTAGTTTTGAAATGTTGCAGGCATTACAGCTCGCTATTTCTCAGCTGCAAAGTCACCAGAAAACTCCTAGCACGGCAGCACTGGGGACGGCTCCCCAAGCCGAGCAGGTATCGGAGATATCAAGCAACAACGGGTCGGTAGCCGACCCCGCCATTGTAAAGATGCTTGAGGACCTCACAAGGAGGATCGATTCAGGCCAGAAGAAGATAGAAGCCAATGACAATAAGGCCGAGACCTACAACTCCAGGTTCGACCAAATTCCAGGCGTATCCCCGATCCTTAAAGGTGTGGATTCAAAGAAGTTCGTACAGAAGCCATTCCCGTAGTAAGCGGCCCCAAAACCCATTCCAATGAAGTTCAGAATGCCCGAGCTTCCGATGTACAATGGAACCTCGAATCCCAACGAGCACGTCACTATCTACACTTGCACAGTGAAGGGGAACGACCTAAAGGACAACAAAATTGAGTCTGTCTTGCTAAAGAAGTTCGGGGAAACACTCTCAAAAGGGGCCATGATGTGGTATCACAACCTAGATCCTAACTATGCTGGAAGATTCTTTCATAAAGGCACATACTGGTACCATCAAACTAGCTACACAGAAATTCGATGTCTTCAAGATGGAACGAATAGAACCACTACCGCTTTTTGACGACTGGGCGGTGCAGGTCTTCACTCAAGGTTTGAATGAACGAAGCTTGGTGGCTTAGAAGTAGCTGAAACAGAATTTGGTTGAGTATCCCGCCGTGACCTGGTCGGACGTCCACAACCAATACCAATCAAAGATTAGGATCGAAGACGACCAACTTGGAGCCCCTCGGGCTCGGTATACCCAAGTAGGCTTCTAGCGAAGGAGTCAAAGCTAAACAAAGAAAGGTACCAGCCATACACCGAAGACAGGAGAAATGCCCTGAGGCACAACATACCCCACAATGATCGAAGGATGGAACGAGGCCACAACCCTTAGGGACTCATCAATAGAGCTGGATTCGATAGGCACACAGGGCCAACGGAGGCACCTCGCTTGTTAGAGTACAACTTCAACATCGACGTATCAGACATCGTGTTCGTCATCAGTAAAATCAGAGACGCCAGGTGGCCCAGGACTATGCAATCATATCCTTCGCAAATAAATCATAACTTAGTGTGTGAATTTCACAACACGCATGGCCACAGGACCAAAGATTTCCACCAGGTCCAAGAAGAAGTATCCAGACTATTAAGTGAAGGTCACCTTCGAGAATTACTCAACGATCGGGCCAAAAATCAGTTCCAGGAAAGAGAGGCGGCCAAGAAGAACGAAACGAATGAGCCACAACATGTCATCCATATGATCTTGGGAGGCATCGATGCCCCATAGGAGCCCATAATGAGAAGAACAAAAATATCCATCACTAGAGAAATGCAAACTCGGGGTTACATACCCTAGGATGCTCTCACATTCAGCAACGAGGACATCGAGACCTTGTCTCAGCCTCATAACGATGCACTGGTAATCTTTTTTCTTGTAAATATATTTCAAATTAAACGTGTACTTGTGGATCCAGGTAGCCCGGCCAACATTTTCAGGTCAAGGGTGGTAGAGCAGCTCAGACTTCTTGACCAAATCGTACCCGCCTCTTGAGTCCTCAACGGATTCAACATGGCGAGCGAAACAACGAATGGGGAAATCACCCTCCCAGTCAACGTGGCCGGCACAACCCAAAATGCTAAATTCCATGTCATCGAAGGAGACATGAGGTACAAAGCTTGCTCGGAAGGCCATGGATACATTGCATTAGAGCAGTACCATCCACCCTCCATCAAATAAATAAATTCCCGACAAAGGATGATATTAAAACCGTCTACGGGGAACAACATGTAGCAAGAGAAATGTTCGCGGTGCACGATGTGGCGCCTACACCGGTACCTATACCATCGAACGAGCCGAAGGATAAGATAACAGTATAGTAATGATAACAAGCTACACTCTCGACTACCCCCGACTAAACAAAGTAGAGGACCATACCGCGTCCTCATCACAAGCGACTGAAACATATCAGGGATCGAAACACCGCCGACACATTCTACACTAACGTGTGACCGTCTCATTTTTCTTTCAATTACATTCTACACTAACCTGAGTACAGGTATCTGATCGAAACGGCCAAAGCACTCTCCAACTCGAAGGCTTTAGGTTTCAAAAGCATGCATTGCACTATTTTTTTTTTGACTGGGTTTTTATCCCGAAAAGGGTTTTACTGGCAAGGTTTTTAACGAGGCTACATCCATATGCTACCTAAATAAGACTCAACAAGTATTCAAGGCTTCTTTTGCAATCAACCTCTAATACTGGGGGGGGCATCCCCCCAGAAGGTCACCTACTCGGAGAAGCCAAGATACGCCAAATGAGGTCTCGATAGGAAAATGATGTACCAGACCAAACGGACGAACGAACCATGTCCGTGTAGAATAGCCAGGCCCCTGACAGCGAAAACATGTATACTTGTACCAAGTAATCCAAGAATACTTTCCATCAAATCATTTCACGCTTCAAAAGAAATATTTTTGCAAAAATGGACCCTCTATAAAAAACATCCCGAATACTCAGGGACTGGTGTCAACAACTCGAAACAATACGACCCCCGGGTCGGAGCTTAAAACTCGTAAGCCCTCAATAAGGCAACAACAAGATCACAAAATAGTTTCAGTGCCAAAAACATCCCGAACACCCAGGGACTGGCTTCGAAAACTCAAGGCCACATGACCTTCGAGTCGGAAACTCTGAACTCGTAAGCCCTCAACGAGGCAATACAAAGTTTACAAGTAATGTCTCCCAAGCTGAGAAATCCTCGACAACTCGGGGACTACCGTCAATCGCCATCTCCATTGACTTATCAAAAATCGAGGCCATAAGACCACGTACAGGCAGCCTCGGTCTCGTAAGACCTATATAAGGCAACAACAATATCTGTAAGACCTCAAGCAAGGCATGAACCACACTTGTACCAAGTGAAAATATTTGTAAGACCTCAAGCAAGTCATGAACCATACTTGTACCAAGTATCTAAAACTATAAGACCTCAAAGGCATGTAAAACTTGTAAGACCATACTAAAGGCATAAACCCGATCTCAAAGTTAAGGCTATATATCGAACTTGTAAGACCCCTCAAAAGGCATACCCTCAATATAGATGCCGAAACTACTTCACTCGGGACTGAAAGGCTCCGATCAAACACAAATGACTATGGTCACAAGGCTATTCCAGCAAAACTAACGCAACTCGGGGATGCCCGACCATCGCTAAAAAACTACAGGCCTTCAATTACTTCGAATATACTGCGAAAAGAACCTGTTAAACAGGCTACCCTCGGCATAGGCAAAAGATCTTCGACCATGTTAGCTTTTAAATATAGGCTTTGAGATACTCAACCACCGAGCCACACCTCCCGAGGTGCTCGATCATCGCCATATAACGACTCACAATCGAGGTTTTTATTAAACCATCGAAGAGTCAGGCAAACATTATTTCAAAAAAATCCTTATTGAGGGAAAAATAAAGCCTATATAAAAGGTCGCATCGACCCAAAGTGTAAGAGTCACTGCCGCCAACCCACATAAAAGGTCGTATTGACCAAAAGCGTAAGAGCCACTATTGCCAGCCCATACAAAAGGTCGTACTGACCCAACTCATATGAGCCTAAAGGCCAGCTTGAAATTCAAAAACTTGAGGGTCGAATGAGCTCGAGTCGATACCCGATTCGAAGAATGAACCCAAAATAGTTGACCAAATATGCCTAAGAGCACAAGCATAAGAGCTCGAACGCCGGCTTATACTAAAAGGTCGCATCGACCAAGCGTGTAAGAGCCTACAGGCCAGCCTAATGAGCCCAAGGGCCATACCATGAATCTAAGGATTCCTTTTAACTCAAAGACCAGTTCATCTGGTTAAAATCAAGGCAAAACGAAATGTAGGAGAATCAAAACCGCGAGGTTTCCTCTTTATACATGCATGCGAAAAATTAAAAGCTCCATTTACAACGTACTTTGAAAGTACTATATAGAGAAATAGAAAAGGAAATCTACGCCCCCTTGGGGACTATGGCCCGTCAGCCCCATTCTCGCTATCCTCCGCATCAGATAGAAGGAATTTGGCATCGTATTCTTCTGCCTTCGCCCACTTTATCTCTTCTAAGAGGTCAAAGCCCCTGGCATGAATTTCCTTGAGGGTTTCCCTCCAAGATTTACACCTCGCGTACTCTTTATTACTGCTCTCACGGTCAATAGGCTTCCTTAGATCAGTTTTAGCATCCGCATCGCCCTTCAAATAGACTGCCACTTTCTAGTCAGCCTTAGTGCGGCTCATTACAGCCTCAGCCCGGGCATCCACAACATCGGCCTTCGCCTTCAAAATCTTAGCTCGAGCCTTGTGATCATATTCGCTCGGACAAAATCGTTTGCACGAGCATTCCGGATTTGCACCTCGAGAGTAGAAGCCTGAGCCAAAGCACCCTTCTTGTTTGTAACTTGGGCATCTACCTAAGCCTTCAACTCGTTAAACTCACGTTTGACCCGGTCAACTTCACCCCAAAGTCATTCCAGCTCCTCCGTTTTGCTCTCCAACTAAAATGTCAAAATATTAATCTCTGAAAGTGGAAGGGGGAGCACACATCGACACAAACTGCAGGTTACCTATTTTTTGAGACAGATTTTGTAGTTCCGACTTTGATCCACCTTGCATCACAGGTATACCATCTCACCATCCTTTTTCGTACAAAGGAGCCTAAGGGATTTCTCCCTATCCAAAGCTTTCCGCAGCCTGGCCTCACAGCGAAGTAGCTCGAACTTAAGCTTGTCAAAGGCATGAAAAAGAAAACTCAATTAGAAAGGGAGGGCACGAAACCGAAAGAAGTCTATACTAGCTAAAAAAGCTTACCATAAAGCTAAGCCGCTGAGCCTCGCCAAAGGTCGAGCCTATGTCCGTTGTCTTAGCTTCCCCCGAAGTGCCTTCGGTAGAGAGGAGGAAGGTGTCGCATGACCCTTGTCCCTCGATTTACCTTCGATGGGAACGGGAAATGTTCTTTAAAAAACAGAGGCCTTTGAAGCCGGAAGATCAGTCGACTCGTCTCTTTTGAACCTAAGAGAAGGGCTCGCCCCGCCGTGAGCGTCCTTACACCTCAGAGACTCTTTTTACTTATTATCGATCCTCGACCTAGAGGTCGGTAATCTATCCTCCTCCCCTGGGGGCATGACCTCATCTCAGAAAAACCTCCAACACCTGTGGCAGTAGAGTTAGTGCGCTAAAAAGAAAGTACCTTTCTGAGGAAACAAGCCACTAAAACACCTGCCGTGATGCTTTGCCTCCCATCTCCCCTTGGACAGGTCTTGCCATTTGAGCTCATCATAAGTCGAGCAAGATACCAGCTTACGAGACCATTCAGCCAGATCTGGGACCTCGTTTGGCAATCGAGGAATCGCTAAAAAAGAATGAAATGAAAAGATGCCTTTATGGAGCCCGCCTCCACTATGGACAAAGCGATATAAATACAAGTATACCACTTACGTGTGAAATTCCATTTCTCAGGAAATGGAAAAAACTCTCCAGGGATAATATCGACTGTCCGTGCTCGAATGAACCGGCTCATCTACCCTCAATCCTCGTCGTTGAGGGTGAATTCGAGCCTGGCCTTATTCGTAAAGTACCTTATCATCAGCACTATCTTCTAAAGGGAAGGGTGAGCATGCACCATGGTAACCTGATACCTCCTACAGAATTCAAGCACGACCTTGTCGGTGGGACCCTACATAAAAGGATACGTATACACACTCAAAAACCCCTCGACATGGGTCATGATGCTCTCCTCTATGGAAGGTACCTCCAGTACCACTCCTTCTCCCCATCCGTAGTCTTTCCTAATAATCTCGAGGTGTTCCTCCCTTATTAAGGAGATGAACCTCGATGCATGCTCCTGATGCCCTTGAACGTTGGGAGGTCTCTCCAACGTAAAGTCTCTCCTTGAGACAAAGCGCCTCAAGGCCCGCTTATCGGATACTAGTGGTGTACCACCAACCGAACAAGGAATAGAGGCAGAACTCCCCTCTCTTTGATGGGAGGATGTCGATGTAGCAGCCATGGCTACGGTAAAATAGGAAAAAGGAGGATGAAGATTTGGGTGAAGGCTTTGAGTTGAAACAACGAGAGAACTAGCGCAAAGAACAAAAGTTCTATGAGAAGGATGATTATCCGGAATAGCAGAATCTCCAGGTGAGAAATGAGCGAATGCATATATATAGGCAAGCGACGACTGTTCGCCTATCCAGAAGACCAATTAGGTCTGACCATGGCAGTACCACTTTTTGGAAGTGTACTGGTGGGACCACCCCGGGGGGCCCACTACCGTGTTGCATGAATAATACAATTATGCACTGCTCGGGAAATATCGAGACCCTAAGGATTTCTTCCATAACAAGCATCGGCTCTAAAGAAGCTATTAACCCAATCTTGGGATGGTGCCCGATCTCAAGGGCCCCGATTACTCCAAGTATGGACTCCGAAGAGCCAATATCAAAATTCAAAGGCTAACTTCGCATGAATACTGGAATATAAAGAATTCAATGATTTGCACTAGCGTGAGAGACAATCTGAATTAGTTTTTGCTCGGCCTCCACCGATATATTTTGGGCTATTTGATTCACAGTGGCGACGTCTTTCAGATATGTAGTGTCTTTTTCTTTGACCTCAGACTTAGCCGTAGATAACACAATAATCTCTTTTCGAGCATTTTGGAGAAGACCCTGGGTCAATGCCAATTCCGAGGTCACAACCTCGTTTCGCTACCTCAACTCGAGGATCTCCACGTTTTTTGCCCGATCTTCAAAGGAAAAGATAAGTTAGTAAACACCAAATTATGAGAACGATGAACGGATTTATGAATAACAAGTTACCTGCTCAGTAAGATCACCCTTTTCTCGGAGCATTCCCTCCAAAGTTGCCTGAAGCTCACTTAACTCCTTCTCCTTTCGGGTAGAGGAGGACTCCGACTCCTACAGTCCCGAGGTGAGCTTCTCGAGCTCCTTTCCATGGCATGAAAGCTCAACTTGAAGCCTAGAGAAGGCGTAATCATACATCTACTTAGACTACAACAAAATAGTAGAGTCAGAAAAACAAGGAAAAATGCTTGGGACTAAAAAAATATACATGAACAGCTATCACCTACTGCTGGAACTTCTCCGCTGCCTCGATAGCACTGGGAGCATTGAGAACGATATCCTCGCTGACATTATCAACATCATCAAGGAAGTTACCAAGCGCACATCCCCCCTTGAGAGGACCTCCCACGTTGGTAGCATTTGGGTCCTGAGCATCCCTTAACTCCCCGGATGAGAACTGAGGGCCACAATTGTTATGCCCCGCAATATTACGTCAATATTACATCCCGCAGTATTATATTACGACGATGTTATGCTCTACAGCAAAATGTTACGATGGTGTTACGTCCTATAGTAAAATATTATGGTGATGTCACACTTTGCAGTATTAAGTTACGACAGTGTTGCACCCAGTAGTATTACATTACGGTGATGTTACACTTCGTAGTATTAAGTTACGACGATGTTGCACCCTGTAGTATTGTGTGTTGAAATTTGTTGTAAGGTAATCGATATTTTTCCAAGGAAAATATTATTTGGAGATTATAAGGATTGTAAGTGATGAATAAATTCGTGAAGGTGAGAAGGGAAGCAAGTCGAAGAAAATGAATTTTCGTCCAAGTTTAGCATTTTGGGGTAAAATACGGCCCGAGCTAAAATACGCAGTATTTATGGACTAGTACCATACAACCACATGACCATAATTGTAAGGTGTATAAGGTATGTGAAAAATGAGTAATATTTTAAGTAAGTGGGAATAATTCTCCATTTTACGGGTAATTGATTAATTACCGGGTAACGAGACATTACCTAATTAATTGGAGATATATTTGGATAAGAGTAATCCTTTCCCCTACTATAATGTGGTAGCCCCTCAATTCCACATTATGACTCTTATACTATGAAGGAAAGGTGGCATATTTATGTGTAGTATGTAGCTTAGTCATTATCATGTGGGGCCCAACAATTTAAATCCTAAAAAGGGAAGCTTATCTCAAGATGTTACGGACGACACAAGACCAAGTGTTGCTGAAATTGGCAATAGCTTAAATTCAATATAACTCAAACTATGCACCAACAGAATCTCAAACAATATGAAGAAGTCCCTTTTTAAATTTATTTTCTAAACAAAAGACTTTTTCAGGGATTAGGTGTGATGACCCGGCCGGTCGTCTTAAGAATTAATGTCCCGATTCCCTATTAACTGCTTTCCCCAAGTTTATTTCTGCTATTTCGATTTGCCGGGATGTTCGGTTTTGAGCTTCGAAGAGTTTTAGGACACTTAGTCCCAAAATGAGAGCTTAAGAGTTAGAAAATTGACCGTAGTTGGAACAGTGTGAAGAAGGCCTCGGAATGGAAATTCGATGGTTTCGTTAGCTCCGTGGGGTAATTTTTGGGTTAGGAGCGTGTTTCGATTGTATTTTGGAGGTCCGTAGCTAAGTTTGGCTTGAAATACCAAAATTTGAATTTTAGAAGATTCTGGTTCGATAGTGAGATTTTGATACGAGGGTCGGAATGGAATTCTGAGAATTGAAGTAGTTCTGTTATTTCATTTGGTATGTATGCAAAATTTCAGGTCATTCGGAGGTGGTTTAGTTGGATTTTTGATCAAAAACATAATTCGGGAGATTTTGGAAAGCTTAGGATTGAATCCGATGAGTTTTGGTTGATTTGATGTCATTTGAGGTGTTTTGAAGATTTGTACAAGTTTGAATAAGGTTTTAGGATATGTTGGTGCCTTTGGTTGAGGTCCTAGGGGCCTAGGGTGTATTTCGGATGCTCAACGGATCATTTTTAGTTTTTAAAAAGTTGCAGAATTGCAGGTTCAGTTGTTGCAGATATTTACTCTCCACAATCGCGAGTGGACCCTCGTGTTCATGAAGAGTCAGTGGAGGTTAGTGAAATTTTAGCCTTCGCGTTCGTGAGGAAGGCTCCGCGTTTGCGAAGGGCTAGATACTTGTGAACCGCGTTCGCGTAAGAGGACTTTTGGTCAACATCATTTTTGTGCTCCGCGAACGCGAGGCCTTGACCGTGTTCGCGAAGAAGGAATTTTATGCCTGGGCAGAATGTTTTAAAAGGTTTATTTTGCGAATTTTAGCCTAATTTCCTCCATTGTTAGGCGATTTTGAAGTTTTTTGAGGAGGGTTGAAGATGGATTCAAGGGGAGTCACTTGGAGGTAACATTTTAGACTTCATAACTCGTTTTTATGTGATTAAGGACCTAATTAGTGGTGAAAATTTTGGGAAAATGGGTAATTAGGGCTTGAGTTTAAAAGATCTTTAAATGAGGATTTGAGGGGCTATTTGGACTCCGATTTTAGTGTTCTTGTTATGTATAGATTTGTGAGAGTACAAGGTTTCTGAAAATATAAATTTTGCCCGATTCCGACACGTGGGACCGAGGGGCATTTTGGTCATTTTACATAATTTCGCGTATTAGCTTAGAATTTAATTGTAGAATCAGTTACTTGAAGTTTTATTTATATTATGCAATTGAATTGAATAGATTTGGGCCATTTGGAGTCGAGTACTCGTGGCAAAGACGTGGTGTTGGGTTGATTTTGAGCTAGTTCGAGGTAAATGGATTGTCTAACCTTGTGTGGGGGACCTTTCTCTTAGGATACAATATATTTGGTAATTTAAATGCCTTGTACGTGAGGTGACGAGTGCGTACTTGAGCTAATTTGTTGAAAATCCGATTTTACTTTAAGTATTTCAATTGAGTTCCTTTTTCATGCTTTATCCTACTTGCGAATAGCCTGTTGTAGTTTAGAAAAGCATGTTTAGTTGACTTAATTGCCTATTTGCTTAAACTTCTTAAATTGCATTACATGAAGCATGTTAGGTTAGAATTAACTGCTTACTTGGTACGAAATTTGTATTTAATTGAGTATTCTTGTGTTGCTTCTATGTGTTTTTAACTTGGGACTACGGGACGACATCCCGGGAGATCCCCTATACGTATTTATGATCTAGACTGAGGTGCGAGATACCAATAGATCCTTGACACGTATATTGAGGATACCAAGAGATCATCGGGATACCGAGAGACCCCTAGCATATATTGAGGATACTAAGAGATCCTCGGGATACCAAGAGATCCCTAGCATATATTGAGGATACCGAGAGATCATCGGGATACCGAGAGATCCCTAGCATATATTGAGGATACTAAGAGATCCTTGGGATAACAAGAGATCCCTAGCATATATTGAGGATACCGAGAGAAGGGTACTAAGAGATCCTTGGTATACTTAGAGATCCCCGGTTACGTTCCTTGTGGTTGCCTTCATCTCTATTTCCATTATTGTACTCTTATTATCTTGTGTAGATTCTTACTGTGGATTCTCAATTGTACTGCTTATCTTATCCTGTCATCTTTATATTTATTTAATCTCAGTAGGGCCCTAACCTTCCTCGTCACTACCCTACCAAGGTTAGGTTTGGCACTTACTGAGTACCGGTGTGGTGTACTAATGCCTCTTCTACGCATGTTTTTCATATGCAGATCCAAGTACCTCTACTCAGGCTTACCATTCTTGAGGCGAGGCGATTCTACGGGACTTTGAGGTATATCTGCCGTGTCCGCAGACTAAGGAGTCACCTTCTATTCCCGCATTTTAGTATTTAGCCCTTCTGCACTTTTGTTCTTGTTAGACATTCCGGAGTTAGAGCTATGTAGTATTTCCTTTTTCTTCGCTTGTGATTCTTGGGTTTCAGGGTCTTGGATTTGGATATTGGTTTTGAGATTTATATATGGTGTATGCCGAGCGACACATTTACACACTGTTATTGCCTTATTTCTGTTTTAAAATTGTTTTACTTCCGCAAGTTTTGGTTATCTTCCACAATTTAGGCTTACCTAGTCATAGAGAGTAGGTGCCATCACGATGGTTCATGGAGCGCAAACCAGGGTCGTGACAAGTTGATATCAAAGCTCTAGGTTAATAGGAGTCATGGATCACAAGCCAGATTATTAGAGTCTCGCTGATCGGTATAGAAATGTCTGTACTTATCTACGAGAGGCTATGTAACTGTTAGGAAAATTCCACTTCATTTTATTTCCTTGTCGTGCGATATTTTTACATCACAATTCTAAACTTCTGTCTTCTATTCTCTCACAGATGGTGAGGACACGTGCTACTCGAGATGATCAGGCACCTGCGCCCCCTACTGCAGCCGTCAGAGGCCGGGGCCGGGGTAGAGGCCGAGGACTCACACGTGGTGCAACTAGAGCTCCTGCGCGAGCTGCCGCCGAGGTACCACCACCAGATCCAGCCGGAGTTCAGGCACCTAACACGCCTACTACTACTACTACTACTCCAGCTCTTAACGAGACTTTGGCACAGTTCATGAGCACGTACACCATCTTGGCTCAGGCAGGGTTGCTTCCACTTGCTACAGCTACACCTCAGGTCGGGGGAGGAGCACAGACTCCCGCCGCCCGCACTACTGAGCAGCGAGTGCATGTTGAGCAGGTCCCTGAGATTATTTCTGTGCCGCCTGCAGTGCCAGCTCAGCCTGAGGACAGGGCAGCGGCTTCTGAGGATGAGTAGTTAAGGCTTGAGAGGTTCAAGAAGTACAAGCCTCCAAAGTTGCCTGAAGCTCACTTAACTCCTTCTCCTTTCGGGTAGAGGAGGACTCCGACTCCTACAGTCCCGAGGTGAGCTTCTCGAGCTCCTTTCCATGGCATGAAAGCTCAACTTGAAGCCTAGAGAAGGCGTAATCATACATCTCCTTAGACTACAACAAAATAGTAGAGTCAGAAAAACAAGGAAAAATGCTTGGGACTAAAAAAATATACATGAACAGCTATCACCTACTGCTGGAACTTCTCCGCTGCCTCGATAGCACTGGGAGCATTGAGATTGATATCCTCGCTGACATTATCAACATCATCAAGGAAGTTACCAAGCGCACATCCCCCCTTGAGAGGACCTCCCACGTTGGTAGCATTTGGGTCCTGAGCATCCCTTAACTCCCCGGATGAGAACTGAGGGCCACAATTGTTATGCCCCGCAATATTACGTCAATATTACATCCCGCAGTATTATATTACGATGATGTTATGCTCTACAGCAAAATGTTACGATGGTGTTACGTCCTATAGTAAAATATTATGGTGATGTCACGCTTTGCAGTATTAAGTTACGACAGTGTTGCACCCAGCAGTATTACATTACAGTGATGTTACACTTCGTAGTATTAAGTTACGACGATGTTGCACCCTGTAGTATTGTGTGTTGAAATTTGTTGTAAGGTAATCGATATTTGTCCAAGGAAAATATTATTTGGAGATTATAAGGATTGTAAGTTATGAATAAATTCGTGAAGGTGAGAAGGGAAGCAAGTCGAAGAAAATGAATTTTCGTCCAAGTTTAGCATTTTGGGGTAAAATACGGCCCGAGCTAAAATACGCAGTATTTATGGACTAGTACCATACAACCACATGACCATAATAGTAAGGTGTATAAGGTATGTGAAAAATGAGTAATATTTTAAGTAAGTGGGAATAATTCTCCATTTTACGGGTAATTGATTAATTACCGGGTAACGAGACATTACCTAATTAATTGGAGATATATTTGGATAAAAGTAATCCTTTCCCCTACTATAATGTGGTAGCCCCTCAATTCCACATTATGACTCTTATACTATGAAGGAAAGGTGGCATATTTATGTGTAGTATGTAGCTTAGTCATTATCATGTGGGGCCCAACAATTTAAATCCTAAAAAGGGAAGCTTATCTCAAGATGTTACGGACGACACAAGACCAAGTGTTGCTGAAATTGGCAATAGCTTAAATTCAATATAACTCAAACTATGCACCAACAGAATCTCAAACAATATGAAGAAGTCCCTTTTTAAATTTATTTTCTAAACAAAAGACTTTTTCAGGGATTAGGTGTGATGACCCGGCCGGTCGTCTTAAGAATTAATGTCCCGATCCCCTATTAACTGCTTTCCCCAAGTTTATTTCTGCTATTTCGATTTGCCGGGATGTTCGGTTTTGAGCTTCGAAGAGTTTTAGGACACTTAGTCCCAGAATGAGAGCTTAAGAGTTAGAAAATTGACCGTAGTTGGAACAGTGTGAAGACGGCCTCGGAATGGAAATTCGATGGTTTCGTTAGCTCCGTGGGGTAATTTTGGGGTTAGGAGCGTGTTTCGATTGTATTTTGGAGGTTCGTAGCTAATTTAGGCTTGAAATACCAAAATTTGAATTTTAGAAGTTTCCGGTTCGATAGTGAGATTTTGATAGGAGGGTCGGAATGGAATTCTGAGAGTTGAAGTAGTTCTGTTATTTCATTTGGTATGTATGCAAAATTTCAGGTCATTCGGAGGTGGTTTGGTTGGATTTTTGATCAAAAACATAATTCGGGAGATTTTGGAAAGCTTAGGATTGAATCCGATGAGTTTTGGTTGATTTGATGTCATTTGAGGTGTTTTGAAGATTTGTACAAGTTTGAATAAGGTTTTAGGATATGTTGGTGCCTTTGGTTGAGGTCCTAGGGGCCTAGGGTGTATTTCGGATGCTCAACGGATCATTTTTAGTTTTTAAAAAGTTGCAGAATTGCAGGTTCAAATGTTGCAGATATTTACTCTCCACAATCGCGAGTGGACCCTCGTGGTCATGAAGAGTCAGTGGAGGTTAGTGAAATTTTAGCCTTCGCGTTCGTGAGGAACGCTCCGCGTTTGCAAAGGGCTAGATACTTGTGAACCGCGTTCGCGTAAGAGGGCTTTTGGTCAACATCATTTTTGTGCTCCGCGAACGCGAGGCCTTGACCGTGTTCGCGAAGAAGGAATTTTATGCCTGGGCAGAATGTTTTAAAAGGTTTATTTTGCGAATTTTAGCCTAGTTTCCTCCATTGTTAGGCGATTTTGAAGTTTTTTGAGGAGGGTTGAAGACGGATTCAAGGGGAGTCACTTGAAGGTAACATTTTTGACTTCATAACTCGTTTTTATGTGATTAAGGACCTAATTAGTGGTGAAAAATTTGGGAAAATGGGTAATTAGGGCTTGAGTTTAAAAAATCTTTAAATGAGGATTTGAGGGGCTATTTGGACTCCGATTTTAGTGTTCTTGTTATGTATAGATTCGTGAGAGTACAAGGTTTCTGAAAATATAAATTTTGCCCGATTCCGACAAGTGGGACCGAGGGGCATTTTGGTCATTTTACATAATTTCGCGTATTAGCTTAGAATTTAATTGTAGAATCAGTTACTTGAAGTTTTATTTATATTATGCAATTGAATTGAATAGATTTGGGCCATTTGGAGTCGAGTACTCGTGGCAAAGACGTGGTGTTGGGTTGATTTTGAGCTAGTTCGAGGTAAATGGATTGTCTAACCTTGTGTGGGGGACCTTCCTCTTAGGATACAATATATTTGGTAATTGAAATGCCTTGTACGTGAGGTGACGAGTGCGTACTTGAGCTAATTGTTGAAAATCCGATTTTACTTTAAGTATTTCAATTGAGTTCCTTTTTCATGCTTTATCCTACTTGCGAATAGCCTGTTGTAGTTTAAACAAAACATGTTTAGTTGACTTAATTGCCTATTTGCTTAAACTTCTTAAATTGCATTACATGAAGCATGTTAGGTTAGAATTAATTGCTTACTTGGTACGAAATTTGTATTTAATTGAGTATTCTTGTGTTGCTTCTATGTGTTTTTAACTTGGGACTACGGAACGACATCCCGGGAGATCCCCTATACGTATTTATGATCTAGACTGTGGTGCGAGATACCAATAGATCCTTGACACGTATATTGAGGATACCAAGAGATCATCGGGATACCGAGAGACCCCTAGCATATATTGAGGATACTAAGAGATCCTCGGGATACCAAGAGATCCCTAGCATATATTGAGGTTACCGAGAGATCATCGGGATACCGAGAGATCCCTAGCATATATTGAGGATACTAAGAGATCCTCGGGATAACAAGAGATCCCTAGCATATATTGAGGATACCGAGAGAAGGGTACTAAGAGATCCTTGGGATACTGAGAGATCCCCGGTTACGTTCCTTGTGGTTGCCTTCATCTCTATTTCCATTATTGTACTCTTATTATCTTGTGTAGATTCTTACTGTGGATTCTCAATTGTACTGCTTATCTTATCCTGTCATCTTTATATTTATTTAATCTCAGTAGGGCCCTAACCTTCCTCGTCACTACCCTACCGAGGTTAGGTTTGGCACTTACTGAGTACCGGTGTGGTGTACTAATGCCTCTTCTACGCATGTTTTTCATATGCAGATCCAGGTACCTCTACTCAGGCTTACCATTCTTGAGGCGAGGCGATTCTACGGGACTTTGAGGTATATCTGCCGTGTCCGCAGACTAAAGAGTCACCTTCTATTCCCGCATTTTAGTATTTAGCCCTTCTGCACTTTTGTTCTTGTTAGACATTCCGGAGTTAGAGCTACGTAGTATTTCCTTTTTCTTTGCTTGTGATTCTTGGGTTTCAGGGTCTTGGATTTGGATATTGGTTTTGAGATTTATATATGGTGTATGCCGAGCGACACATTTAAACACTGTTATTGCCTTATTTCTGTTTTAAAATTGTTTTACTTCCGCAAGTTTTGGTTATCTTCCACAATTTAGGCTTACCTAGTCATAGAGAGTAGGTGCCATCACGATGGTTCATGGAGCGCAAACCAGGGTCGTGACAAGTTGGTATCAAAGCTCTAGGTTAATAGGAGTCATGGATCACAAGCCAGATTATTAGAGTCTCGCTGATCGGTATAGATATGTTTGTACTTATCTACGAGAGGCTATGTAACTGTTAGGAAAATTCCACTTCATTTTATTTCCTTGTCGTGCGATATTTTTACATCACAATTCTAAACTTCTGTCTTCTATTCTCTCACAGATGGTGAGGACACGTGCTACTCGAGATGATCAGGCACCCGCGCCCCCTACTGCAGCCGTCAGAGGCCGGGGCCAGGGTAGAGGCCGAGGACTCACACGTGGTGCAGCTAGAGCCCCTGCGCGAGCTGCCGCCGAGGTACCACCACCAGATCCAGCCGGAGTTCAGGCACCTAACACGCCTACTACTACTACTACTACTCCAGCTCTTAACGAGACTTTGGCACAGTTCATGAGCACGTACACCACCTTGGCTCAGGCAGGGTTGCTTCCACTTGCTGCAGCTACATCTCAAGTCGGGGGAGGAGCACAGACTCCCGCCGCCCGCACTACTGAGCAGCGAGTGCATGTTGAGCAGGTCCCTGAGATTATTTCTGTGCCGCCTGCAGTGCCAGCTCAGCCTGAGGACAGGGCAGCGGCTTCTGAGGATGAGTAGTTAAGGCTTGAGAGGTTCAAGAAGTACAAGCCTCCAAAGTTGCCTGAAGCTCACTTAACTCCTTCTCCTTTCGGGTAGAGGAGGACTCCGACTCCTACAGTCCCAAGGTGAGCTTCTCGAGCTCCTTTCCATGGCATGAAAGCTCAACTTGAAGCCTAGAGAAGGCGTAATCATACATCTCCTTAGACTACAACAAAATAGTAGAGTCAGAAAAACAAGGAAAAATGCTTGGGACTAAAAAAAATATACATGAACAGCTATCACCTATTGCTGGAACTTCTCCGCTGCCTCGATAGCACTGGGAGCATTGAGATCGATATCCTCGCTGACATTATCAACATCATCAAGGAAGTTACCAAGCGCACATCCCCCCTTGAGAGGACCTCCCACGTTGGTAGCATTTGGGTCCTGAGCATCCCTTAACTCCCCGGATGAGAACGGAGGTCCACAATTGTTATGCCCCGCAATATTACGTCAATATTACATCCCGCAGTATTATATTATGACGATGTTATGCTCTACAGCAAAATGTTACGATGGTGTTACGTCCTATAGTAAAATATTATGGTGATGTCACGCTTTGCAGTATTAAGTTACGACAGTGTTGCACCCAGCAGTATTACATTACGGTGATGTTACACTTCGTAGTATTAAGTTACGACGATGTTGCACCCTGTAGTATTGTGTGTTGAAATTTGTTGTAAGGTAATCGATATTTGTCCAAGGAAAATATTATTTGGAGATTATAAGGATTGTAAGTGATGAATAAATTCGTGAAGGTGAGAAGGGAAGCAAGTCGAAGAAAATGAATTTTCGTCCAAGTTTAGCATTTTGGGGTAAAATACGCCCCGAGCTAAAATACGCAGTATTTATGGACTAGTACCATACAACCACATGACCATGATAGTAAGGTGTATAAGGTATGTGAAAAATGAGTAATATTTTAAGTAAGTGGGAATAATTCTCCATTTTACGGGTAATTGATTAATTACCGGGTAACGAGACATTACCTAATTAATTGGAGATATATTTGGATAAGAGTAATCCTTTCCCCTACTATAATGTGGTAGCCCCTCAATTCCACATTATGACTCTTATACTATGAAGGAAAGGTGGCATATTTATGTGTAGTATGTAGCTTAGTCATTATCATGTGGGGCCCAACAATTTAAATCCTAAAAAGGGAAGCTTATCTCAAGATGTTACGGACGACACAAGACCAAGTGTTGCTGAAATTGGCAATAGCTTAAATTCAATATAACTCAAACTATGCACCAACAAAATCTCAAACAATATGAAGAAGTCCCTTTTTAAATTTATTTTCTAAACAAAAGACTTTTTCAGGGATTAGGTGTGATGTCCCGGCCGGTTGTCTTAAGAATTAATGCCCCGATCCCCTATTAACTGCTTTCCCCAAGTTTATTTCTGCTATTTCGATTTGCCGGGATGTTCGGTTTTGAGCTTCGAAGAGTTTTAGGACACTTAGTCCCAAAATGAGAGCTTAAGAGTTAGAAAATTGACCGTAGTTGGAACAGTGTGAAGACGGCCTCGGAATGGAAATTCGATGGTTTCGTTAGCTCCGTGGGGTAATTTTGGGGTTAGGAGCGTGTTTCGATTGTATTTTGGAGGTCCGTAGCTAATTTAGGCTTGAAATACCAAAATTTGAATTTTTGAAGTTTCTGGTTCGATAGTGAGATTTTGATACGAGGGTCGGAATGGAATTCTGAGAGTTGAAGTAGTTCTGTTATTTCATTTAGTATGTATGCAAAATTCCAGGTCATTCGGAGGTGGTTTGGTTGGATTTTTGATCAAAAACATAATTCGGGAGATTTTGGAAAGCTTAGGATTGAATCCGATGAGTTTTGGTTGATTTGATGTCATTTGAGGTGTTTTGAAGATTTGTACAAGTTTGAATAAGGTTTTAGGATATGTTGGTGCCTTTGGTTGAGGTCCTAGGGGCCTAGGGTGTATTTCGGATGCTCAACGGATCATTTTTAGTTTTTAAAAAGTTGCAGAATTGCAGGTTCAGTTGTTGCAGATATTTACTCTCCACAATCGCGAGTGGACCCTCGTGTTCGTGAAGAGTCAGTGGAGGTTAGTGAAATTTTAGCCTTCGCATTCGTGAGGAAGGCTCCGCGTTTGCGAAGGGCTAGATACTTGTGAACCGCGTTCGCGTAAGAGGACTTTTGGTCAACATCATTTTTGTGCTCCGCGAACGCGAGGCCTTGACCGTGTTCGCGAAGAAGGAATTTTATGCCTGGGCAGAATGTTTTAAAAGGTTTATTTTGCGAATTTTAGCCTAGTTTCCTCCATTGTTAGGCGATTTTGAAGTTTTTTGAGGAGGGTTGAAGACGGATTCAAGGGGAGTCACTTGGAGGTAACATTTTTGACTTCATAACTCGTTTTTATGTGATTAAGGACCTAATTAGTGGTGAAAAATTTGGGAAAATGGGTAATTAGGGCTTGAGTTTAAAAGATCTTTAAATGAGGATTTGAGGGGCTATTTGGACTCCGATTTTAGTGTTCTTGTTATGTATAGATTCGTGAGAGTACAAGGTTTCTGAAAATATAAATTTTGCCCGATTCTGACACGTGGGACCGAGGGGCATTTTGGTCATTTTACATAATTTCGCGTATTAGCTTAGAATTTAATTGTAGAATCAGTTACTTGAAGTTTTATTTCTATTATGCAATTGAATTGAATAGATTTGGGCCATTTAGAGTCGAGTACTCGTGGCAAAGACGTGGTGTTGGGTTGATTTTGAGCTAGTTCGAGGTAAATGGATTGTCTAACCTTGTGTGGGGGACCTTCCTCTTAGGATACAATATATTTGGTAATTGAACTGCCTTGTACGTGAGGTGACGAGTGCGTACTTGAGCTAATTGTTGAAAATCCGATTTTACTTTAAGTATTTCAATTGAGTTCCTTTTTCATGCTTTATCCTACTTGCGAATAGCCTGTTGTAGTTTAGAAAAGCATGTTTAGTTAACTTAATTGCCTATTTGCTTAAACTTCTTAAATTGCATTACATGAAGCATGTTAGGTTAGAATTAACTGCTTACTTGGTACGAAATTTGTATTTAATTGAGTATTCTTGTGTTGCTTCTATGTGTTTTTAACTTGGGACTACGGGACGACATCCCGGGAGATCCCCTAAACGTATTTATGATCTAGACTGAGGTGCGAGATACCAATAGATCCTTGACACGTATATTGAGGATACCAAGAGATCATCGGGATACCGAGAGACCCCTAGCATATATTGAGGATACTAAGAGATCCTCGGGATACCAAGAGATCCCTAGCATATATTGAGGATACCGAGAGATCATCTGGATACCGAGAGATCCCTAGCATATATTGAGGATACTAAGAGATCCTCGGGATAACAAGAGATCCCTAGCATATATTGAGGATACCGAGAGAAGGGTACTAAGAGATCCTTGGGATACTGAGAGATCCCCGGTTACGTTCCTTGTGGTTGCCTTCATCTCTATTTCCATTATTGTACTCTTATTATCTTGTGTAGATTCTTACTGTGGATTCTCAATTGTACTGCTTATCTTATCCTGTCATCTTTATATTTATTTAATCTCAGTAGGGCCCTAACCTTCCTCGTCACTACCCTACCGAGGTTAGGTTTGGCACTTACTGAGTACCGGTGTGGTGTACTAATGCCTCTTCTACGCATGTTTTTCATATGCAGATCCAGGTACCTCTACTCAGGCTTACCATTCTTGAGGCGAGGCGATTCTACGGGACTTTGAGGTATATCTGCCGTGTCCGCAGACTAAGGAGTCACCTTCTATTCCCGCATTTTAGTATTTAGCCCTTCTGCACTTTTGTTCTTGTTAGACATTCCGGAGTTAGAGCTATGTAGTATTTCCTTTTTCTTTGCTTGTGATTCTTGGGTTTCTGGGTCTTGGATTTGGATATTGGTTTTGAGATTTATATATGGTGTATGCCGAGCGACACATTTAAACACTGTTATTGCCTTATTTCTGTTTTAAAATTGTTTTACTTCCGCAAGTTTTGGTTATCTTCCACAATTTAGGCTTACCTAGTCATAGAGAGTAGGTGCCATCACGATGGTTCATGGAGCGCAAACCAGGGTCGTGACAAGTTGGTATCAAAGCTCTAGGTTAATAGGAGTCATGGATCACAAGCCAGATTATTAGAGTCTTGCTGATCGGTATAGAAATGTCTGTACTTATCTACGAGAGGTGTGAGCACGTGATTTTTGTTTTGCGCGACAGTCACTCCAAAAGAATAAAATTGGTCCTGTTGTACAATTTTGGATTTCCATGCGGCACTTTGTTGATTTATTAGTGACTTTGGCCCGTTTTTATTTATTTACTTTATTAAAACAAAATTCAAAAAAATGTGTACGTGTCATGCATAATCTGAACCGTAACATGGTTTAAATAGAAAAGCATAAACAAGCATCTTCGTCCGTGATTTTATGTTGTTTGATTTTACCTATTTCGAAATATTTTTAGTGTGTGTGCAAATAATTGTAGTGAGTGTGTATTTAATTTTTATTTTTGATTTTTTTGCTTAGTTTTGTTTTTAAAATAAATAAGGAAAAGAGATGAAAATAATAATAAAAAATAATAAAAGAAAGAAAAGAAAAGACCCCTTCCGGACTTGGGCCAATTTGTTAAAATTGGCCCAACAAACTCAGCCCAAAATCCAGGCCTGCCCGGTCCAACACCACCTGATGCCCAGAGAATCCAAACGACGTCGTTTTGATACAGGTTGATCTGGGCCGTTGATCTTAAATTGATCAACGGCCAAGATCAATTCCCCATAACCCATCAACAAAACCGACCCGTCTCACCCGGACCGACCCTAACCCTTTACCCTTGAAACGACGTCATTCCATGATAGTCAAAGGATCCTGGCCCTTCCTCTCATCTCATCCAACGGCCAGGATCCATTTGCTCACTAACTATATAAACTCCTAACACTACCCTGCCCCCCTATCCAAACCCCAGCCTTCGTCTCCCCAAACAAACAGCCCTAAAACCCTAGCCGCCCCTGCGTACTTCCGCCATGGAAGCCGGCGGCATGGATGCCGGTGACCTTCCCCTGAACACCATAGAACCCCCATGCCATCCTGAACCCAAATCTACCAACCCCATGGTTCGAATCACCCCCCAGGTCCTCGAATCTTCATTCGAAGATTCGAGTCAAAACTCGATCTAACCCAACCAACCCCAGTTTCATACCAGACACTCCCCAGACCCCCCTCGTGACCAAACCATACTTGGTTTGGTCCGAATCTGATCAGGGAAGCATGAATCCCAGATCTGAGTTTTGGAATTTGTGGGTTCTTCGTCACTGGTCCATATCCGTTCGAACCGAAGAGGTTAAGGTCTAATGGACTTTAATCCAAGTGTTTCTCGTCTGAGAAACACTTCGTTTAAAGTCCGTTCAGCCTTAAGAAAGGCCTGACCAAGTCCGAGTTAAGGTTTTGATCTTTTTGCGGTTTAAGGTGAGTTTTCTTTCTTTTCTTAGTTGTTTTGGTTTGTTTGATTGTTGTAAGGGTCTGTTCGTTTGCTGTTTATGTCCTTGACCTCTATCAACTGTGCTTCAACCACTTCGCCTGAACCTCTGTTTGTTTGTCTAAATTCCCCCCCCCTATTCTGATAAGGCATTATGTATTTGTTTGTGCAAGTAGCTGATTTTCGAGTTTGGACTGACTAGTTGACTCCTCGAGTGTATTTCTGCTTAGTCAGTATAATGCGAACCATGTATCAATACTGTTTAAATGTCTGATTTTTGGCTACGATTGTGTATGTTAATACTAATATAGTCGAGTCGACATGTGTCGTCAATTAATTTCAACTGTCTGAGCATAGTAAATCGATTTGCTTCTGTTGAACATCTGTTGAAATCAATTCAGAACCAGTTTTGTTTACTTATAGCTGTTGATTTGGATCAGTCAATGTAAAAAGGATTGTTTATGTTTAAATTCTGAATTGGAAGGCATGTGCACTCGTGCACAGCATGTGCATTGGTGCACCTCATGTGCCTTGTGCACAGCCTGTTTTTCTGCATTAAGAAGCTTTTAAGTTTTAAACAATCTGACAGTATATGCTGTCAGATATATTCTACTGCCCATACTTGCTTTTAGATAATAAAATGAAAAGTTAAAGCCTGCCAAGGGAATGTCATGGGATTAATACTTAAATAGCTGAGTGGAAACTGAAAAGAAAAGGGCACATGGGAGGGGTACTGTGATATTAAAAAGAGGCTGTTAAAAGGAGTAGGAGGGAGGCTTATAAAAGGAGGAGGAGATAGACAGGGACAAAAGGAGGAGGAGATAGACAGGGACAGAAAAAAGGAGGAGAGGAAAAGAATATCATCTAATAATAGAGATACAGAAAGAGGAAGGATAGAGAGAGCTGTAAAAGAAAATACACAGAAGGTGAGGAGTTTTGAAAGAGAGAGCTGAAATATACACTGAGAAGTATACACACACAGGCATACATAGAGAGACACAGGGGGAACCTAAACTGAAATCTTGAGAATTGAAGTTCTGGGGGAAAACAGTAAAAAAAAACTAACTGGAAAAGGTCTCTTTTTCTGATAACTTAAGTATAAGTTCAAAACTGCAGTCTGATATTGGATGCTTGAAAAGAAAGAAGATAGGGAAAGGGATAAACAGAAAATCAGCAATCATTTTCTGTCTTGTTGGTCTGATTCTCAGTCTTGTTCAACCTTTTCAATCAACTCTGTTTTCTTCCAAGTATCAGCTGAGTTCATTGGTCGATTCATATTGTTCGTTTCCCCTGGATTGGTCTGCCTTGGAGTTTTGTTCCTACTGCATTGTTTGCTGCTACCTATCTACCATTTCTTGCCGGTTCTAACTGTATCTTGCACTGGGAGTTGTCCTATTTGTTCCTGCTGTTACTGCTGTTGTTTGGTGTTGCTTCTGTTGTCCTGCTGACCCCTCGCTTTCTTCTGTTGTATCCGACATCCAGGTACATACTAAGATTTTGCATCTGATGTAACAATGAAAGCATGAAATCAAAGATATGCAGGAGTTTAATCATTCGTTTGCTGCAGTTACAGTTTTACAAACGTTATTAAGATATGTGCAATTTGTTTAGCTTGTAATTCGATAAAGAAACACTTTAGATAGCTTTGTACTTAACCATAGTTTAGTTCGTCCTAAACTGTGATTTCATTTGTTTAAGGGGTTGTCTAATGAGGAATGCATGAGTTTTCTTTAACACATAGATAATTAGGTAACTTTTAGCTGACATTCCGCATGTATAGAAAAGTTTGCTTTAAGTTTTGCCAAATATGATGTTTAGTTTTATTGAACCTTTGTAGATAGCTCACAGGTTCACATTCAAATTCTATTAGTAATAGGTTCCGAAAGGTTAATTCCGCTGATTTGTTTTAAATAGGCAAGTTTCAAACTTAGATCTGAAGAACGTTTATCATAAGCTTCCTTTTTAACAGTTATATTAATCTTGTATGGTGATTTCCTCTGACAATTTAACAACGTGCTCATCTATGAAATAAGGCACTGAATAATTCACGCCTCATAAAAATCGGATAATCAAGTAAGGATCCAAAGCGGGTCAAGCATGTAATCAACACGTAATCCTTTCTTTTATTTTTAGAAACAAGCGTAGTAGAAATGTAGTCACTGTAGGATACCCTTCTAAAAATGAGATGAGCCTCGACAAACAAAAATGCACAAGCTTCGGGGCCCTCTAAATGTATATATTAAAATATTTAGAATTCGGGACATGCCGTTTAGCGAATTTTACGGCCTTCCCAAAATAACAATACGTTAGTTGCTTTAGGCGCACCTTTAATAATTTAACCTTCTTAAACACGGGTGCACATTGATGTGACCCAAATCCACCTCAACGGAGTCAAAATATGTCGACGACCACGGGTGCATTGATTGTGACGTGGTTCGAGATGCATTTTTTACGACGTGGCGATTCTATAAAAATAAATGACAATAATAAAAGCGGTTTAAACTTAATAAAAGCACGTAAATCATAACATGTATTTTAAATCAGATATTTAGCCATTATAACAATTTAAGCGACCGTGCTAGAACCACGGGATTCGAGGGTGCCTAACACCTTCCCTCGGGTCAACAGAATTCCTTACTTAGAATTTCTGGTTCGCAGACTTCATTTGAAAAAGTCGAAAATTTCCTCGATTTGGGATTCAAGATAAACCGGTGACTTGGGACACCAAAAACCAAACCTTTCCCAAGTGGCGACTCTGAATTAAATGAATAATCCCATTTCGAATATTGTCACTTAAATTGGAAAAACTCCACCCGCGCACTTAACCCTTCGGGGGAGGGGCGCGCAAAAAGGAGGTGTGACAGCTCTGGCGACTCTGCTGGGGATTGTGACCCAGAACCACTGGTTCAGGGTCCAAGAATTCGAGCTTAGAATAATTGTTATATCTGGCTTATTATCTGATCTTTATTACATGTTTTGCATAAAAGTGCTAAATGTTGTCTTTTACCGCTTTTGATATTATCTGAACTGTATATAAACTGTGCCGAAACCCTTCTTTTCTTACCTCCGGGGAGAAGCTCGCTGGTCGAGACTCCCTATTCTGTTAGTGTCAATACTTGAAATAAGAAAGAGGTCGGACAAGTTACAAAGCCGGACGATCTCGCGGGTCCCCGGTACGTAGCCCCCTCCTCGACTCGAGTTGTCCGCTCGGGTACACAGTCTAGGGCAAATACCAAGGTTTAAACCTAGTATAACGAAACTTCATGCCGGATCCCTAGTAGGAACGCTTATTTGCATCATATGGCATTTGACTTAGGGGACTCAACACAGGGGTTGGGTCCGTCTAGGACAGGCAACCTGAAATGGAAAGACCATCATGCTGCATTCCTATCTGTGTTATGCATTTATTCGCTTCGGTTCCGCATGTCGACCGGTTCTTAAAAAAAGAAGGGAAAATAGCAGCGCAGGGGAGATAATTACTTATTTTTGGAAAATAAAACCAATGTCCAAGTAGTGTCAAAACCTCGCCGGAATTTTTCTAAAAAAAACTGTTTTGTTTATTGAGAGTTGTTAAAAAAATATATACAAAAATTTTTCTTTTATCACTTTCAAAGATCAAAAAAAAAAGAAAAGGTATTTATTTTTTTTTTTTAAAAAAAATCGAAAATTCATAATTCAAAAAAATGAGTTGTTTCTTTCGTAGTACCCCTTTTATGAATTCAGACTAATAGTCCAAATTTTTCTTAAAAAATAATAATAATATATAAAAAAAATATAGTTTCTTTAATCTTTATCTCTTTTCAAAAAAAAATGTAAAAAAATACGCATTCCTGATTTCTAGGTTTATTCGATTTTTTTTCCTATGTTACGATACCCCGAACTACGCCGGTTTGATTCTCACCGGATGTGAGATACGTAGGCAACCCTCGTCGGGTTCAACCCCCATTTTGCTAAAATAGCCAAAATCAAAAAAAATATGTTTCAAATTTTTAAAGAGTCATAAATAAGTCAGGTGATGCTGTTTTGACATGAATAGCCGAATGTTCCCGAAAGGGACGCCGGAAGGCTGACTTTGCATAAATAGCCACTTTTGGGTTTTGCTTAGCATTTTTAGACCCACACAGCCTTAAAATCTTCGTCCCCGAAGTGCTTAAAGGCCGTGTTCAAAGCTTGGTCCCCTCTGTAAAATATTTTGAGTCAGTCATTTTTGTTAAAATCACCTTAATAAATGTGCAGGATGAGCACGATGCAAAATGAACATTTTTCAATAATGACCAAAATCCCTATCAAGTTACGGCTATGGTGGAATGATCTAGGTGTTGAAGGGCAAAATGAGGTTAAGAAAAATCTGAAAGGTCTTGTGGGTCTGTTGGAAATCCAGCCTCGGGGAGATATCATAAGAGCTTTGGTTACCTATTGGGACCCGGCGCACAATGTTTTCCATTTCTCTGATTTTGAGCTCACCCCAACTTTGGAAGAAATGGCCGGATACATCGGGAATACTGAACTTCCGTTGAGGGAAAAATACTTGGTCGCCCCAAGAGTCGTCACGGTACATCGGTTCCTGGATTCATTGAAAATACCTAGAACAGTCCACAACCCGGATCTAGCAGCCGGATTCTGTACTCCATGCTTCATATATGATAGATACGGTCACGAGGGGGGATTCAATAATCCAATCAACAAACTGTGCAGCAAAGGAGTTCGTCAGAAGTGGGACGAGCACAGACGGGTGGCGTTCATGATAACGTTTCTGGGTCTTCTGGTATTTCCTAGGAAAGATGGAAACATTGATTTGAAGATATCTGGGGTCGTCAGCCACTTTACTCACGCAAAGTGACAGTACTCTCGCGCCTATGGTGGTATCCGACATCTTTCGAGCTCTCACAGCTTGTAAAGCTGGGGGAAATTTCTTCGAAGGTTGTAACATGCTCCTGCAGATATGGATGACCGAGCACCTTTGCCATCATTCCGAGATTTTGAGCCATGGTTCCCCGGAAAAGACCCGCATAGAAGAATCTTACGCGAGAGCCAAAGAGATCAGTTTGCCCGAAGGAGTCCTGGCTTGGACCTCGTTCTTTCAAGCTCTTACTGCCAGCCAAATACAATGGAAGTTGGGATGGTTGCCCGTTGATGAGGTCTTATATATGTCAGCGGCTAAAACTCATTTCTTGCTGATGGGGCTTAAGAGCATTCAACCTTACGCACCCTGCCGAGTTTTAAGACAGTTCGGAAGATGCCAGACAGTACCTCATGAGGAAGATCTAAGCACTCAAGCAATTGAGATAAGTCCTAACGGACAGTTCCCAGAAGCAAAGATTCGCCAAATCTGGAATGAGGGTCAATATTTGAAATCAGATACTTGCGTGCGGGATCAAGCCAAAGGAGAAACGGCGCCAGGTTACCTTGCATGGTACAGAAGGGAACTCGAGCATGAAAGGCCAGCTAAGAGACCCCACATCCGGAATTTTACCGAATCATCACAAAAGCAGTGGGATTGGTTAGCAAAAGAAAGAGGCTATTGCACCGAAATCAGCAGGTTAAAGCAACAAGTGGAAAAATTGAAATATGAACACAACGTGCAAGTTGCTACCGATCTGGGAGAGCGGAACAGGTTGATTCAAGAAAATGAAATGCTCAGAGCCCAGATCAAACAGATAAGGTTGGATGCAGATAGACAACCAAGGCGTCGATCGGACGAGCAGCTGATAAAAGGGCTAAAAGGTGAAATCAGGGAATGGCGAGATGGTTTGGAGAAATCTGAAAACATCATAGCAGAGCTCAAAGCACAGTGGGATACAAGAACGGATAAGCATCGCAGGTACCTGAATCGATTGAAAAGCGACCATGAGAAGACTGTTGCTAAGATAAAGAGAGAGATGGCTGCACTTGAGATCAAAGCAGCTAATCAGGCCAAGGATTTCCAAATTGAGAGCAGATACTGGTATGACTCAATAGCCCAGATGAAGTTGGAAGTACGACGACTGAAGCATCAGCATGTACAAGATGCTCAAGTTTTCAAGATATGCAGCGATCAGACAAAACGCCTGCTCGTAGAGAAGAAGCAAACCAGAGATAGGATCAAGGCCATTGCCCATGCCATCACCAGACGATGCCTACGATGTGAGAACATGTCCAGCGCTACCGTCCTCTCGGCAGTAATGGGTTATGTCAAGCAGACTATGCACGAGCTAGAGCAACTTGAGAGGGATCTCACGCCTAGGACCGCGGCGAGGCCGAACGACGCCCCGCGGAAACCAATTTTTAAAACCATAATGCATTCATAGGTCAAATCTGTATCTTAGCATCTTCTGCCTGTTTTTTCATCAGGGTGATTTTTAGTCTATTTTTGAGTCTAGGTTTATTTTCAAAGTTTGCTTTTTCTTTTGCAAAATGTAGTTTGTAATAGACTGCTTCAATAATAAAGAGTTTGCTTCTTTCACGCTCATTTGTGTTTTCGAACTACGTAATGATCTGATTCACGTGAGTATCGTGATACGTAGGCAATCCTCATCGGATCCGATCGCATGTTCTTTTGCTACAAAAAAAATATAAAAGAAAAATAAATGTAAATAAAATAAAAGGAAAACAAAAGAAAAGAAAAAAAAAGGGGGAAATAAGAGGAAAAGTACCGGAATGACGCATGCTCTCGTAGCAGACATATAGTAATCCACTTAACTGTATAGGTGCATCATGCCCAACGTGAGATTAACTATCTATTATTGGCTGCAGAATTAACCGTGCGTTTGTCATTGAGCATTTTTTTTCCAGGGTTTTTTGAAAAGACGGTTGGTTTGGTGAAAGTCTGGCCTCGCATTCATACTTCACGAGATCAAGGAGAGGTGTTCAACTACCTGCTGTTAGGACCAGAAGCAGTACTCACACTTACTTCACCAGGTCAAAAGGAAGTGTGGAAATGTCTTCGGAAATTCCATTGCAAACAGTCCCCGTCTCTGAGGAGAGCTCAATCTCAGCCGTCCTCACGCCTGAATCCGCAACTGCGGAAGAAAATAGAATCCTACGGCTCCGCATGTTGGAAATGCTGGATGACTGGAACAATGGGAAAGAGCCGCCAAGTGTCGTCCCCGGATTCCCTGAATTATTCTCCAGGTCAGGTGGGACTTCTAATGTCCCCATAAATTACCCTGCTACCCCATTCGGGTACCCAGCCAACTCCGCTCTCTCCGCAGGATCACCTTCTGAGCCTCATCCCCGAATGTCGGCCACTGATGCAAGCATGAACATCTTTACTGCATCGCCTTGCCCAGCTACGGCACAGCCTGCCACATACAAGCCAAGCTTTGACTCATCCTCTTTTACATTCCAAGCACCATCGTTCTCAATGGAACCAACCAGGTTCGCTACCAACAATAATCCTCTACCGCCTCAGTGCGAACTCGCACCGGGACAGGATCAGAACCCCAGGATTGCAGAACAAAATGAGATTGCTAAGAGAATGAGAAGCCTTGAACAAAGTTTGAAGAATATGCAAGGGTTGAGCGGACAAAAGAGCGTCTCTTACGCCGACCTGTGCATGTTCCCTCACGTGCACCTGCCGACGGGTTTCAAGACCCCCAAGTTCGAGAAATACGATGGGCACGGTGACCCCATTGCACATCTTAAGAAATACTGCAACCAATTGCGGGGAGCCGGCGGAAAAGAAGAACTGCTAATGGCGTATTTTGGGGAAAGCTTAGTAGGGATAGCTTCGGAATGGTATATGGATCAGGAAATGTCCCGATGGCATATATGGGATGATCTCGCCAGAGATTTTGTAAAGCAATTCCAGTATAACATCGACATTGCGCCAGACCGAAACTCTCTGTCGAATTTGAAGAAGAAGCCTTCGGAAAGCTTTAGAGAGTATGCTATTAAGTGGCGTGAACAGGCGTCGAGAGTGAAGCCTCCCATGGATGAAGTGGAAATGGTCACTACCTTTCTCCAGGCTCAAGAGTCTGACTATTTCCAAAACATGATGTCGGCCATGGGTAAGCCATTCGCGGAAGCAATCAAGATAGGAGAGATGGTAGAGAATGGGCTGAAAACGGGTCGGATTCTGAGTCAAGCAGCCCTAAGGGCAACCTCCCAGGCCGTCCAAAGCGGGTCTGGAGGGACGACAAGGGGGAAGAAGAAGGAAGAAACGGCTATGGCAGCCTCT
This sequence comes from Nicotiana sylvestris, assembly GCF_000393655.2. Lineage (NCBI taxonomy): Eukaryota > Viridiplantae > Streptophyta > Magnoliopsida > Solanales > Solanaceae > Nicotiana > Nicotiana sylvestris. Next base: position 133,274,104 of record NC_091064.1, on the reverse strand, counting down.
GAAGCAAGGGAGTATCGTCATCCCAGGCCCCATTTTCCGGAAAGGGCCCCACAACACTACTACCCCCACTCAAATGTGGCATATGCTCATCAACCTTATATGGTCATGAATGCCCAACCTTATAACCATCCACCACAACAAGCCAACCGAGGCCCAGCTCCACCTCCCAGAAATCAGCCTCCTTACCGCAACCACTATAACCCACAACCCCCGCAGAATAACTACCGCCCCCAGGAGCCACCTCGACGGCGGACTTTCACGCCCATCGGTGAACAATACTCTACATTGTTCCCTAAGCTAGTCCAGTTGGGTTTCTTGCAACCAATTCCCCAAACGAGGCAAAACCCGACATCTCCTTCTTACAAAGCCGGAGTCAGATGCGCCTATCATTCAGGGGCCGAAGGACATGATACAAACGACTGCTGGTCATTGAAAAGAGTGGTCGAAAATTTGATAGAGCAGGGAAAAATAGTGCTAAGGGACGAAGAGATCCCAAATGTGACTAACAATCCATTGCCCGCTCACAATAATGGGCCGCTGGTCGGCATGATTTGTGAAGACAAAGAGTTCGACCCTGCCTTGAAAGCCATAATTGCCATTGTCGACACGGGGAGGAGGCCTGAAATAGACCAGAAATCAGAAAGGGGGGAGGAGGTCAAGGCTGCAGAAAGCAAGCCTGAAAAGAAGGTGGAGAAGAAAGTGGTACCAGCAAAGGGTGGAGTTCTTTACATACCGCGGGGTCAAGCCAAGAAGACGCAGAACTTCGGGATCAAAAAGACAAAACCTATGTACGTGCCAAAAGGGGCCTATGTGGTCCGGGGGACGATTCAACCACCTCGGCTGAATGAGCCAGTAGTTATCGGACGCGTGCCACAAAAGCCAATGACCAACCCGTCCACAGTGCCGTGGAATTATCAAAAGACTTTGGTAACATACAAAGGTAAGGAGGTCATGGAAGAACTTCCAGAAAATACTTTCGTTGGAGGGTACTCAAATACCCAAGAACTGAACAACGCCACACAAAGGCGCTTCCCTCCAAAGGAGCCCGTGAGTGTTGAAGAAGCGGAAGTGTTCTTCCAACAAATGAAGATGCCGGATTACGAAGTGATAGATCAGTTGCGCAAGCACCCTGAGCAGGTGTCCATGCTATCATTATTGACAAGATCGGCCGAGCATCAAAAGATCTTACTGAAGACCCTGAATGAGGCATATGTGCCGGTTGAAACCTCGGTGGAGCAATTAGAGCGGATGACAGAAAGATTCTTCGCCGTCAACCAAATCTCCTTCAGCAAGAACGATCTACCCCCGGAAGGAGCAGCACACAACAAGGCATTGCATTTAACAGTCAAATGTGAGGACTACTATGTCAAGCGGGTGATGCTGGATGGGGGATCAGGTGTTGACATTTGCCCGCTCTCCACGCTGCAAAGAATGGAAATTGAGACCGGAAGAATCCGACCCAACAACGTCTGCGTAAGAGCTTTCGATGGTATCAAGAGAGACACCATGGGAGAAATAGACCTGCTGCTGGTCATAGGACCAGTCGAATTTCGAGTCACTTTCCAAGTGATCGACATGGACACATCTTACAATTTCCTCCTTGGCAGGCCTTGGATCCATGCGGCAGGAGCCGTGCCTTCTACTCTTCACCAGATGGTGAAGTTCGAGTATGAAGACCAAGAGATCGTGGTCCATGGAGAAGACGAACATGCCATTTATCGGGACCCATCTATCCCGTATCTTGAACCAAGAGAAGGGAGCGAGCATACGGTCTATCAAGCTTTCGAGGTGGTATTGGCAGAGCAGCACGAAGAGGGAGTACCTTGCCCCCAGCCTTTCTTGTCTAACGCTTCGGTTATGGTGGCCAAAGAGATGATCCGACACGGATTTAGGCCAGGGAAGGGGCTTGGACGAACCCTTCAGGGAATGACGGAACCCATTACTTTACCAGTCATCAAGAAACCTTTTGGACTAGGTTTCAAACCTACTCCAGCAGACGAAAAATGGGCAAAGAAAAGGAGAAATGAGGGCTGGAAGCTGCCTCAACCACTGCCGGATTTACATGCGACTTTTGTCAGGCCAAGGTACACTGAAGAAGAAGAAGATGAGGTCTTCACAGTTGAGGAAATCGAGGAAATATGTGGGGCAATGAGGGAAATGCTCTACGAGGTCCACATGGTTCAACCAGGCGAAGGCACGAGCACTGCTGAGATGATGTACATGGGGCCAAACGCCAAGCTCCAAAACTGGGAGATCACGCCATTCCCAACTAGACGGAAGTCCGGGTAGACCTGTCCTGCCACCTTTCCTGTATCACAAGTTATCTCCGGGACATAACTTGAACGTTTTCTTCTTTTCAATTGTTGTTCCGAATTCCTAGTTGTAAACGTTGTTGTCTTCCAATTTTCCAAAGAAAATAAAAAAAAATCATCATTGCTTTCCTATTCTTTCTTTTGTTCTGATTTTATTACTTTTCCTCTTATCTTCCTTTTCAGTCCTAATAATGCGGCTTTAAATATGACATGCTTGCGGACTTCACGCCCAGATCACAATGAGCTATTTAACTGCGAATTAATGAACCCAGAACCAGAATATGATGCGGAAGAGGCTTTTAGGGAGATAAACCGAGAGTTGGAATATTTCGAGAATAAACCTAAGCCAAATCTGAATGACACTGAACCGGTAAATTTAGGAACCCCGGAAGAAATCCGGGAGACCAAGATAAGCATTCACACGGACAAGAAAACGCGAGAGGCGATAATTCAACTTCTTCTTGAATTTAAAGACGTGTTTGCTTGGTCATATGATGACATGCCGGGACTAGGTGTCGATCTAGTGGTTCACAAATTGCCGATTCATCCTGATTGTCCTCCGGTTCAACAAAAGCAACGAAAGTTCAAAACCGAGGTCAGTGACAAAATTAAAGAGGAGATCACCAAGCAACTGAAAACAGGAGTGATCCGGGTAGTCCAATATACAACATGGTTGGCGAATGTGGTTCCAGTACCGAAAAAGGACGGGAAAACTCGGGTATGTGTAGATTACCGAGATCTGAACAGAGCAAGTCCCAAAGATAATTTCCCGCTGCCCAACATCCACATCCTCGTTGATAATTGCGCCAAACACGAGATACAATCCTTCGTAGATTGTTACGCTGGATATCATCAGGTGCTGATGGATGAAGAGGACGCCGAGAAAACCGCTTTCACCACGCCTTGGGGCACCTACTGTTATCGGGTCATGCCATTTGGTCTAAAGAATGCTGGGGCTACTTACATGAGGGCCATGACCGCCATTTTCCATGACATGATGCATCAGGAAATAGAGGTGTACGTGGACGATGTAATAGTCAAGTCCAGGACACAGGATAATCACATCCAAGACTTGAGGAAATTCTTTGAGAGGCTAAGGAAGTATGACTTGAAGCTAAATCCAGCCAAATGCGCTTTCGGAGTTCCGTCAGGTAAACTTTTGGGTTTCATCGTAAGCAGGAGAGGTATCGAGCTAGATCCGACTAAGATAAAATCTATCAAAGATCTACCTCCCCCAAGAACGAAGAAAGACGTGATGAGTCTTTTGGGCAGGCTGAACTACATCAGTCGGTTTATTGCCCAGCTGACAAGCACGTGTGAGCCCATATTCAAGTTGTTAAGAAAAGATGCGGCGATTAAGTGGACAACGGAGTGTCAAGAAGCCTTTGATAAAGTCAAAGAGTACCTTTCGAATCCCCCAGTCTTGGTCCCTCCCGAACCAGGGAGGCCACTTTTCTTGTATCTGACAGTCTTGGAGAACTCTTTTGGCTGCGTCCTCGGGCAACACGATGTGACCGGGAAAAGGGAGCAGGCGATCTACTACCTGAGCAAGAAATTCACCAGCTACGAGGCCAAATACACTCTGTTGGAAAAGACATGCTGCGCTCTCACATGGGTTGCACAAAAGCTGAGACATTATCTCCAAGCCCACACTACATTCCTCATAAGCAGGTTGGATCCTTTGAAGTATATATTTCAGAAGCCAATGCCTACTGGGAGACTGGCTAAGTGGCAAATCTTGCTTACGGAATTCGACATAGTTTATGTCACTCGCACGGCAATGAAAGCCCAGGCGTTAGCAGATCATTTGGCCGAAAATCCGATCGATGAGGAATACCAGCCATTGGATACCTACTTCCCAGATGAAGAAGTAAACACCGTAGAAATAATCTCGGAGGAAGCTCACGTTTGGAAGATGTTCTTTGACGGAGCCGTGAACGCCAAGGGTGTAGGGATTGGGGCAATCTTGATCTCGCCTTCTGGTCAGCATTATCCCGCCACAGCTAGACTTCATTTCTTCTGCACAAATAATACAGCTGAATATGAAGCCTGCATTATGGGCATACATATGGCAATTGATCAGGATGTCAAAGACTTACTGATTATGGGAGATTCTGACCTGATCATCCGGCAAGTTCAAGGCGAATGGGAAACTCGGGATGTTAAACTTATCCCATACCGACAACATGTGGAGGACCTCAGCAAGCGCTTTACCTCAATAGAATTCAGGTATATTCCGAGGTGTCGCAATGAACTGGCAGATGCACTTGCTACTCTGGCTTCTATGCTACCCTACCCGGGCGACGCCCACGTTGATCCTTTGGAAATCCAAATCAAGGAAAGACACGGTTACTGCAGTGTAATCGAGGCGGGATCAAATACGCAGCCTTGGTACCATGACATCAAGAAATTCCTGAAGACACAAGAATACCCCGAGCATGCAACTGGAGATCAAAAGAGGACCATTAGGCGACATGCAAGTGGTTTCTTTTTGAGCAGTGAATTGTTATATAAGAGGACTCCGGACCTCAATCTCTTAAGATGTGTCGATATCGAGGAAGCGAGAAAGATCATGCACGAAGTACACGCAGGTGTGTGTGGACCTCACATGAACGGGTATGTCTTGGCAAAGAAAATCCTTCGAGCAGGTTATTACTGGATGACCATGGAAAAGGATTGCTTTAGTTTCGTTCGGAAGTGTCATCAGTGTCAGGTGCACGGTAATTTGATTCATGCACCTCCCACGGAACTGCATCCCATGTCCGCACCTTGGCCATTTGTCGCTTGGGGCATGGACGTCATTGGACCAATTGAACCAAAGGCTTCGAATGGACACAGGTTTATACTGGTTGCCATCGATTACTTCACAAAATGGGTAGAGGCTGTCACTCTCAAGTCGGTCACCAAGAAAGCTGTAGTGGATTTTGTACACTCAAATCTTATCTGTCGCTTCGGTATTCCTGCGACTATCATTACAGATAATGCAGCAAACTTGAACAGTCACTTGATGGGAGATGTGTGCGAGCAATTCAAGATAACACACAGGAATTCCACTCCTTATCGGCCAAAAGCCAATGGTGCTGTGGAAGCTGCAAATAAAAACATCAAGAAGATTTTGAGGAAAACAATACAAAGTTCCCGACAGTGGCATGAGCAGTTACCTTTTGCATTATTGGGGTACCGCACTACGGTACGCACATCGGTGGGAGCGACTCCTTATCTTTTGGTTTATGGGACCGAGGCCGTAATACCGGCAGAGGTAGAGATTCCTTCACTTCGAATCATTGTCGAAGCAGAAATCGAGGACAGCGAGTGGGTTAAGACTCGACTGGAGCAATTGACGTTGATTGATGAAAAGCGGATGGCTGCAGTTTGTCACGGACAGTTATACCAACGAAGGATGGCCCGTGCTTACAACAAGAAAGTCCGACCTCGGAATTTCGAAGTAGGACAATTGGTACTGAGGCGTATTCTGCCGCATCATGAAGAAGCAAAAGGAAAGTTTGCCCCAAATTGGAAAGGCCCATACATCGTAAGGAAAATATTGCCAAGAGGAGCATTGTATTTAGGTGATATCGAAGGGAAATGACCCTGACACAGCGGTGAATGCAGATGCAGTCAAGAGGTACTACGTCTAGATCATACTCCAAGTGGTCCTGACACGTTGAAAAGGGCGAAGGTGTTTATTCCCCACTACTCCCCAAACACTACCCAATTCTCTCTACCAACTTTTGAGCCGTTAAAAAAAAAAAAAAAAAAAAACAAAACAAAACATTGATTGAGGCCTGAACTACGTTTGACTTGATTCCGAAAGGATACGTAGGCAGCCTCTCCCTGAGGTTCAGTCACACCAACAACAAAATCCCATCCGCCCTGAAATTGAAAACCGGGGCATGTCGGACACTTGAGAAGTTTAGTATCAGCTACCTCTCTTTACCAAGTACAAGCCTTCAAATCAATTACCAAAGATAGTGGGAAACCAATAAGCATCACAAATGGAAACCGGCACACCCTGAGTTGAGAGAAATAAAATGAGAGAGTCTCGGCGGTGAAAACCTTCGGGCACCACGAGGCGACGGGAGAAGAGAAACCAAAATGAGAGAGCTTGTTTAGTAAAAACTCGCAAAGAGTGCTATCAAGCGATGACAGGAAGAGAAATGAGAGAGGTCAGCCAGCGAAAACCCGCAAAGGGCGCTGTTGGCCGAAAAGAATGACGCCACCCCAAGAAAGTTTCGGCAGAGTGCCACCAGTTTGGAATCACAGATCCGTTCCGGTTCAGGAAAATGCAAGCTCTTAGAAGGTCAGACGTCCAGTCCAAAAAGCATGTCATGTCATTGAAAGCCAGCATTATCTTCCTCAGATAAGTCTTTCTCATTCCGAAAAGGTTCCTCCTTTTCTGATTTGTTTTCTCTTTTCTTTGTTTCTTTTCGAATCCCTTTCGCATTTTAACCCCGAGTTCAGGACACACCGGAAAGGACAGGTGGCAGGTTTGTTTGCGCGGAATCCCGTCTCATGAAGGAAAGCACCTCATCTCGTTGATATGATTACCCAAGCATGATGAATCATGACGTTTGATGGTGTTCCGGAGTAAAGGAAAAAGAGAGAAATCTTGAAATCTTCCCCAGCAAGTCCACCTTCGGACAAATCCCCACAGAGTCTCCCCCTGTACAAATATGGAATCTCCCCAGCACATCCCCAGCGAGTTCTTTTGTAAATATTCCCCAACAAGCTTACCCCAACAAACCCTGGGAAACCCGTTTTGAAACCAAAACCCAGCATACCCCATTGTACAGAATCCGCACAAAGAATCCACTTTGTAAATATTTCCCCCACATAGCTTCCTCTTGTACAAGTTCCCACAGAACACCTCCAATAAAATCCCCGTTGAGAACCTTCAATCAAAACGGGACAAAAAGAAAAGAGGCCTTACGAGGCAAATCATCACAGAATCCGGAAATACAAGCCTGAGCAGTCTAAAGGTTTCGCCATTCAATTCGAATCAATGGCGGGACTTCGCAACAGAAGTAAAGACGCAACGAAGCAATTGGGAACGATCAAGGTCACCAAACCGACCGTCATTTTCGAACTAACAATTGTTCTTTGTCTGAGAAATTGAAACAGGTGTTAATCCAAGACAGCCGTGCAAGAAGCAGGTGTTGCCCAAAGAAGAAGGTACACGGGTACAAGAAACATTTTGGCAATAAGGAATTTACTCAAAAGGTAAGTTCCCGCAAAACTCCCTTCTATCTTCTATTAAAACAAGAAAACTCAAAAATTGATCGGGTAGTATTCTCGAGCTTTATCCCCAGCAATCAACATTAGGGTTTTAAACCCTAAACTGAATTTTCCTTTTAGTCAGCATTAGGGTTTTAAACCCTAAACTGAACTTTTTCCTTTCAGCCAGCATTAGAGTTTTAAACTCTAAACTGAGCTTTTCCATGCAATCAGCATTAGGGTTTTAAACCCTAAACTGAATTTTCTTTTAGTCAGCATTAGGGTTTTAAACCTTAAACTGAACTTTTCCTTTTAGCCAGCATTAGAGTTTTAAACTCTAAACTGAGCTTTTCCATGCAATCAGCATTAGGGTTTTAAACCCTAAACTGAATTTTCTTTTAATCAGCGTTAGGGTTTTTAACCCTAAACTGAATTTTCCTTTCAGCCAGCATTAGAGTTTTAAACTCTAAACTGAGCTTTTCCATGCAATCAGCATTAGGGTTTTAAACCCTAAACTGAATTTTCTTTTAATCAGCGTTAGGGTTTTAAACCCTAAACTGAATTTTCCTTTCAGCCAGCATTAGAGTTTTAAACTCTAAACTGAGCTTTTCCATGCAATCAGCATTAGGGTTTTAAACCCTAAACTGAATTTTCTTTTAGTCAGCATTAGGGTTTTAAACCTTAAACTGAACTTTTCCTTTCAGCCAGCATTAGAGTTTTAAACTCTAAACTGAGCTTTTCCATGCAATCAGCATTAGGGTTTTAAACCCTAAACTGAATTTTCTTTTAATCAGCGTTAGGGTTTTAAACCTTAAACTGAACTTTTCCTTTCAGCCAGCATTAGAGTTTTAAACTCTAAACTGAGCTTTTCCATGCAATCAGCATTAGGGTTTTAAACCCTAAACTGAATTTTCTTTTAATCAGCGTTAGGGTTTTAAACCCTAAACTGAATTTTCCTTTCAGCCAGCATTAGAGTTTTAAACTCTAAACTGAGCTTTTCCATGCAATCAGCATTAGGGTTTTAAACCCTAAACTGAATTTTCCTTTCAGCCAGCATTAGAGTTTTAAACTCTAAACTGAGCTTTTCCATGCAATCAGCATTAGGGTTTTAAACCCTAAACTGAATTTTCTTTTAATCAACGTTAGGGTTTTAAACCCTAAACTGAATTTTCCTTTCAGCCAGCATTAGAGTTTTAAACTCTAAACTGAGCTTTTCCATGCAATCAGCATTAGGGTTTTAAACCCTAAACTGAATTTTCTTTTAGTCAGCATTAGGGTTTTAAACCTTAAACTGAACTTTTCCTTTCAGCCAGCATTAGAGTTTTAAACTCTAAACTGAGCTTTTCCATGCAATCAGCATTAGGGTTTTAAACCCTAAACTGAATTTTCTTTTAATCAGCGTTAGGGTTTTAAACCTTAAACTGAACTTTTCCTTTCAGCCAGCATTAGAGTTTTAAACTCTAAACTGAGCTTTTCCATGCAATCAGCATTAGGGTTTTAAACCCTAAACTGAATTTTCTTTTAATCAGCGTTAGGGTTTTAAACCCTAAACTGAATTTTCCTTTCAGCCAGCATTAGAGTTTTAAACTCTAAACTGAGCTTTTCCATGCAATCAGCATTAGGGTTTTAAACCCTAAACTGAATTTTCCTTTCAGCCAGCATTAGAGTTTTAAACTCTAAACTGAGCTTTTCCATGCAATCAGCATTAGGGTTTTAAACCCTAAACTGAATTTTCCTTTCAGCCAGCATTAGAGTTTTAAACTCTAAACTGAGCTTTTCCATGCAATCAGCATTAGGGTTTTAAACCCTAAACTGAATTTTCTTTTAATCAGCGTTAGGGTTTTAAACCCTAAACTGAATTTTCCTTTCAGCCAGCATTAGAGTTTTAAACTCTAAACTGAGCTTTTCCATGCAATCAGCATTAGGGTTTTAAACCCTAAACTGAATTTTCCTTTCAGCCAGCATTAGAGTTTTAAACTCTAAACTGAGCTTTTCCATGCAATCAGCATTAGGGTTTTAAACCCTAAACTGAATTTTCTTTTAATCAGCGTTAGGGTTTTAAACCCTAAACTGAATTTTCCTTTCAGCCAGCATTAGAGTTTTAAACTCTAAACTGAGCTTTTCCATGCAATCAGCATTAGGGTTTTAAACCCTAAACTGAATTTTCTTTTCAGCCAACATTAGAGTTTTAAACTCTAAACTGAGCTTTTCCATGCAATCAGCATTAGGGTTTTAAACCCTAAACTGAATTTTCTTTTTAGTCATCATTAGGGTTTTTAAACCCTAAGCTGAACTTTTTTCCAGCCAGCATTAGGGTTTTGAACCCTAAACTGAATTCTTCCTTTGTTCGGCATTAGGGTTTTAAACCCCAAACCGAACCTCTCCCCAGCTAGCCGGTGTTAGGACTCCAACCCTGAACTGAGCATGCATATCCTCTTTCATCAATTTTATGAACTTCCTGGTGAATAATTAACGAAATTTTCCTAGTGAAACTGGGGCAGAAAATTTCGTTCGTTTGTTTGTTTTCTCCCGCAGGTCTGACCTCGAGCCACACGGATCGAAATGACCCACGAGATAAATTCCAGTTTGGATTCAAAAGAAGAAAAAGACAAAAGAAGATGTCCCGAGATATCAGAGTAAAGGAAAAGCAGATCGACTCCTACATTTGACTAAGGTCCCGAACTCTGCCAGTCACATTTTATTCGGTATCCCGGAGATTAAACCAGTCGCCGCAACTCGCAAGCATCAAGATTCAGATCAGAGTCTACAAGCAGAATCAGCTAAGACCCAAGATCAAGTCGTGAAAGAATCATAGATAGGAATCTTGTAACTAGCAGTTGACATACGTATAAGTAGTTAGTTCAGTTTCTAATTTTCGTTTGGTTGTAATAAGGCGGCCAGTAACGTAGCAGTGACAACAGCAGCAGCAGTAGCAGCAAGCATTGCAATCCCATGGTAGTCCCAGCTACCAAAACTTCCCGAACTACATTGACCTGATTCCTGTTTAGCCCAGGATATGTAGGAAATCTTTGAAGCAAGATTCGGTCAGATCTTTCAAAAAATGCTTCATACGGAGTGGTCTATAGGCAAAAATCGCTCATACACGCTCACTTTATCTTTGCACGAAAACCCTTCATGTTTCCGAACAAAGAGGGGCAGCTGTGAGCACGTGATTTTTGTTTTGCGCGACAGTCACTCCAAAAGAATAAAATTGGTCCTGTTGTACAATTTTGGATTTCCATGCGGCACTTTGTTGATTTATTAGTGACTTTGGCCCGTTTTTATTTATTTACTTTATTAAAACAAAATTCAAAAAAATGTGTACGTGTCATGCATAATCTGAACCGTAACATGGTTTAAATAGAAAAGCATAAACAAGCATCTTCGTCCGTGATTTTATGTTGTTTGATTTTACCTATTTCGAAATATTTTTAGTGTGTGTGCAAATAATTGTAGTGAGTGTGTATTTAATTTTTATTTTTGATTTTTTTGGCTTAGTTTTGTTTTTAAAATAAATAAGGAAAAGAGATGAAAATAATAATAAAAAATAATAAAAGAAAGAAAAGAAAAGACCCCTTCCGGACTTGGGCCAATTTGTTAAAATTGGCCCAACAAACTCAGCCCAAAATCCAGGCCTACCCAGTCCAACACCACCTGATGCCCAGAGAATCCAAACGACGTCGTTTTGATACAGGTTGATCTGGGCCGTTGATCTTAAATTGATCAACGGCCAAGATCAATTCCCCATAACCCATCAACAAAACCGACCCGTCTCACCCGGACCGACCCTAACCCTTTACCCTTGAAACGACGTCATTCCATGATAGTCAAAGGATCCTGGCCCTTCCTCTCATCTCATCCAACGGCCAGGATCCATTTGCTCACTAACTATATAAACTCCTAACACTACCCTGCCCCCTATCCAAACCCCAGCCTTCGTCTCCCCAAACAAACAGCCCTAAAACCCTAGCCGCCCCTGCGTACTTCCGCCATGGAAGCCGGCGGCATGGATGCCGGTGACCTTCCCCTGAACACCATAGAACCCCCATGCCATCCTGAACCCAAATCTACCAACCCCATGGTTCGAATCACCCCCCAGGTCCTCGAATCTTCATTCGAAGATTCGAGTCAAAACTCGATCTAACCCAACCAACCCCAGTTTCATACCAGACACTCCCCAGACCCCCCTCGTGACCAAACCATACTTGGTTTGGTCCGAATCTGATCAGGGAAGCATGAATCCCAGATCTGAGTTTTGGAATTTGTGGGTTCTTCGTCACTGGTCCATATCCGTTCGAACCGAAGAGGTTAAGGTCTAATGGACTTTAATCCAAGTGTTTCTCGTCTGAGAAACACTTCGTTTAAAGTCCGTTCAGCCTTAAGAAAGGCCTGACCAAGTCCGAGTTAAGGTTTTGATCTTTTTGCGGTTTAAGGTGAGTTTTCTTTCTTTTCTTAGTTGTTTTGGTTTGTTTGATTGTTGTAAGGGTCTGTTCGTTTGCTGTTTATGTCCTTGACCTCTATCAACTGTGCTTCAACCACTTCGCCTGAACCTCTGTTTGTTTGTCTAAATTCCCCCCCCCCTATTCTGATAAGGCATTATGTATTTGTTTGTGCAAGTAGCTGATTTTCGAGTTTGGACTGACTAGTTGACTCCTCGAGTGTATTTCTGCTTAGTCAGTATAATGCGAACCATGTATCAATACTGTTTAAATGTCTGATTTTTGGCTACGATTGTGTATGTTAATACTAATATAGTCGAGTCGACATGTGTCGTCAATTAATTTCAACTGTCTGAGCATAGTAAATCGATTTGCTTCTGTTGAACATCTGTTGAAATCAATTCAGAACCAGTTTTGTTTACTTATAGCTGTTGATTTGGATCAGTCAATGTAAAAAGGATTGTTTATGTTTAAATTCTGAATTGGAAGGCATGTGCACTCGTGCACAGCATGTGCATTGGTGCACCTCATGTGCCTTGTGCACAGCCTGTTTTTCTGCATTAAGAAGCTTTTAAGTTTTAAACAATCTGACAGTATATGCTGTCAGATATATTCTACTGCCCATACTTGCTTTTAGATAATAAAATGAAAAGTTAAAGCCTGCCAAGGGAATGTCATGGGATTAATACTTAAATAGCTGAGTGGAAACTGAAAAGAAAAGGGCACATGGGAGGGGTACTGTGATATTAAAAAGAGGCTGTTAAAAGGAGTAGGAGGGAGGCTTATAAAAGGAGGAGGAGATAGACAGGGACAAAAGGAGGAGGAGATAGACAAGGACAGAAAAAAGGAGGAGAGGAAAAGAAATATCATCTGATAATAGAGATACAGAAAGAGGAAGGATAGAGAGAGCTGTAAAAGAAAATACACAGAAGGTGAGGAGTTTTGAAAGAGAGAGCTGAAATATACACTGAGAAGTATACACACACAGGCATACATAGAGAGACACAGGGGGAACCTAAACTGAAATCTTGAGAATTGAAGTTCTGGGGGAAAACAGTAAAAAAAAACTAACTGGAAAAGGTCTCTTTTTCTGATAACTTAAGTATAAGTTCAAAACTGCAGTCTGATATTGGATGCTTGAAAAGAAAGAAGATAGGGAAAGGGATAAACAGAAAATCAGCAATCATTTTCTGTCTTGTTGGTCTGATTCTCAGTCTTGTTCAACCTTTTCAATCAACTCTGTTTTCTTCCAAGTATCAGCTGAGTTCATTGGTCGATTCATATTGTTCGTTTCCCCTGGATTGGTCTGCCTTGGAGTTTTGTTCCTACTGCATTGTTTGCTGCTACCTATCTACCATTTCTTGCCGGTTCTAACTGTATCTTGCACTGGGAGTTGTCCTATTTGTTCCTGCTGTTACTGCTGTTGTTTGGTGTTGCTTCTGTTGTCCTGCTGACCCCTCGCTTTCTTCTGTTGTATCCGACATCCAGGTACATACTAAGATTTTGCATCTGATGTAACAATGAAAGCATGAAATCAAAGATATGCAGGAGTTTAATCATTCGTTTGCTGCAGTTACAGTTTTACAAACGTTATTAAGATATGTGCAATTTGTTTAGCTTGTAATTCGATAAAGAAACACTTTAGATAGCTTTGTACTTAACCATAGTTTAGTTCGTCCTAAACTGTGATTTCATTTGTTTAAGGGGTTGTCTAATGAGGAATGCATGAGTTTTCTTTAACACATAGATAATTAGGTAACTTTTAGCTGACATTCCGCATGTATAGAAAAGTTTGCTTTAAGTTTTGCCAAATATGATGTTTAGTTTTATTGAACCTTTGTAGATAGCTCACAGGTTCACATTCAAATTCTATTAGTAATAGGTTCCGAAAGGTTAATTCCGCTGATTTGTTTTAAATAGGCAAGTTTCAAACTTAGATCTGAAGAACGTTTATCATAAGCTTCCTTTTTAACAGTTATATTAATCTTGTATGGTGATTTCCTCTGACAATTTAACAACGTGCTCATCTATGAAATAAGGCACTGAATAATTCACGCCTCATAAAAATCGGATAATCAAGTAAGGATCCAAAGCGGGTCAAGCATGTAATCAACACGTAATCCTTTCTTTTATTTTTAGAAACAAGCGTAGTAGAAATGTAGTCACTGTAGGATACCCTTCTAAAAATGAGATGAGCCTCGACAAACAAAAATGCACAAGCTTCGGGGCCCTCTAAATGTATATATTAAAATATTTAGAATTCGGGACATGCCGTTTAGCGAATTTTACGGCCTTCCCAAAATAACAATACGTTAGTTGCTTTAGGCGCACCTTTAATAATTTAACCTTCTTAAACACGGGTGCACATTGATGTGACCCAAATCCACCTCAACGGAGTCAAAATATGTCGACGACCACGGGTGCATTGATTGTGACGTGGTTCGAGATGCATTTTTTACGACGTGGCGATTCTATAAAAATAAATGACAATAATAAAAGCGGTTTAAACTTAATAAAAGCACGTAAATCATAACATGTATTTTAAATCAGATATTTAGCCATTATAACAATTTAAGCGACCGTGCTAGAACCACGGGATTCGAGGGTGCCTAACACCTTCCCTCGGGTCAACAGAATTCCTTACTTAGAATTTCTGGTTCGCAGACTTCATTTGAAAAAGTCGAAAATTTCCTCGATTTGGGATTCAAGATAAACCGGTGACTTGGGACACCAAAAACCAAACCTTTCCCAAGTGGCGACTCTGAATTAAATGAATAATCCCATTTCGAATATTGTCACTTAAATTGGAAAAACTCCACCCGCGCACTTAACCCTTCGGGGGAGGGGCGCGCAAAAAGGAGGTGTGACAAGAGGCTATGTAACTGTTAAGAAAATTCCACTTCATTTTATTTCCTTGTCGTGCGATATTTTTACATCACAATTGTCACACCTCCTTTTGCGCGCCCGCCCCGAAGGGTTAAATGCGCGGGGGAGTTTTTCCAATTTAAGTGACAATATTCGAAATGGGATTATTTATTTAATTCAGAGTCGCCACTTGGGAAAGGTTTGGCTTTTGGTGTCCCAAGTCACCGGTTTATCTTGAATCCCAAATCGAGGAAATTTTCGACTTTTCCAAATGAAGTCTGCGAACCAGAAATTCTAAGTAAGGAATTCTGTTGACCCGAGGGAAGGTGTTAGGCACCCTCGAATCCCGTGGTTCTAGCACGGTCGCTTAAATTGTTATAATGGCTAAATATCTGATTTAACTACATGTTGTGACTTACGTGCTTTTATTAAGTTTAAACCGCTTTTATTATTATCATTTATTTTTATGGAATTGCAACGTCGTGGAAATGCATCTCGAACCACGTCACAATCAATGCACCCGTGATCGTCGACACATTCGGACTTCGTTGAGATTCGGATTTGGGTCACATCAATGTGCACCCGAATTTAAGAATATGATTTAATTAAGCCGCGCCTTCAGAGTCTAACGCGTTATTATCTTTGCAGAAGGCCATGAAATTTATTAAATGACCTGTCTTGAATTCTAAATAATTATCATGGTTATTTATTGAGAGCCCCGCAATTTTGCATCTTTATTTGGCGAGGCTCATCTCTATTTTAGAAAAGGATATCCTAAAGTGGCTACATTTTAATACATTTGTCCCTAAAAACTAAAAGAGAAGGAAAATGCTAAATTAACTATATGCTTTTGTCTAATCCGGATTCTTATCAATTTCTGATTGATTATTTACAAAGCGGAGGGATGCCATAACTTATGAAACATACTTTAATTGGACAAAGAAATTACATTCGAGATTGACCCAATATTATACTTGTGTCCAAACGTTTCTTGAATTGAATTTTACTAGACTTATTGGGGCTGAAATAAAGGAATTAACTACTAGGCGTTGTTACTAATGGGATTTGAATATGATATTATGTACTGCCTAACGAGACCCAGCAAAGACTAAAATAAAACAAGTCAACATAGTATAAGTTTGGAGTATCCATACCTTGTATTAACAAATAGCTACAAACTAAAACATGAAGGACCAAGCTCAGAAGTGTATTAGTTAACATACATTTTCGTACTATTGAACTGGGAACTAACAACTACACAGGCCCCTTAATATGCCATGAATATTACAACAAATGATTTTGAACTTCTTCAACCTTTTTCATTTCATGCTTTCAAACTGTTTCAATTACATCAATATGGGCTTGAAATGTGTACCTGAAAATGCTGAATGTGCAAAGGAGAAAAAGAAGAAGATGTTGAAATCAGCAGCAAAAGAAGCAGGACTAGCAATAGCAGCAGGACAGGGCAGCAGCAAAACAAAACGAACAGCAGAAAAGGCTCAAGTGCAGAAATGCAACTATGGCCAATAGAAAGAAATAGCCAAACGAGAGCACAACCCAGTGGAATAGAATCAAGAACTCCAAGCAGACCAAACCAATAGTGAACCAATGGAAAACACTTGACTAAATAGACACAGCTGGAACTTCAAACAATCAGAATTGATTTCAACGAGTTAAACAACTGAAAACCCAAATAACAAATAGGAAGAAACAATTTCTGATTGTAGATTGTATAATTTCTGTATCTCTTTGTATGTCTTTCAAGCTTTCTCTTTCAACACTCCTCACAGTGTGTTCCCCTTTCCTTTATTTTCTGATCTCCTCTCCCCTCTAATTCTGTCTATTTCTATCTCCTAATTCTGTCCCTCTCTATATCCCTGTGTGTGTCTTCTCCAGAACTTCCACTCTCCTCTATCTATGCTTTTTCTGTGTATCTCTATCAGCTCTCTCTTTCAAAACTCCTCACAGTGTGTGTATTTTTCTTTTTCAGTTCTGATTCTCTCTTCTATCTATGCCCTCTCCCCCCTCTATTATCAGATGGTCCTCCTCCTTATAAACCTCAGAACTATGCCTTTTAACAGCCTGTTTTCAGAATATCACCATGCCCCTCCCATGTGCATTTTTATTTCAGATTCCCATTAGTTATTTAAGTATTAACCTCCATCAACATTCCCTGGCAGATTTAGCTTTTAAAAGGTTTAATACTTTTTAAACTTAAAGCAAGGTATGGGCAGTAGAATCTATCTGACAGCATATGCTGTCAACACATTTTAAAATTAAAAGCCCCTTTTATGAAAGAAACAGGCTGTGCACAATGCACATGCTGTGCACAAGTGCACATGCCATCAACTCAGATTTCAATTAACAGACCAAGCCTTAGGTTTCTGAAATTATATTAACAGCTATAAGTAACTGGACTTGGTTCTTAATTGTTTCAAGCAAATGTTCATCAGAAGCAAATTGATTTAACTTTGTTCGGATAGCTGAAACTAATTGACGACATATGTCGACTCGACTATATTAGCATTAACATACACAATCGGAGCCAAAAAATCAGACATTTAAACAGTATCGACATATGATTTGAATTGTACTGGATAAACAAAATGGTGCTCGGGAAGCCATTTGATCAGTTCAATGTAGAGAATCAGCTAATTGCACACCACTTAACATACACATTATCAGGGCAAATAGAAAGACTCATTCAAACAAAAAGAAGTTCAGGCAAAGTGGACAAACAGAAGTTTAAAACAAATATGAACAAACTTTTAAAGACCAATCACACGGACTAAAAAAAATAAGGAAAAGAAAACAAGACTCACCTCAAATCTTTGAAAGATCAAAACCTTGACTCGGATTTGGACAGACCTTCCTTAAGGCTGAATGGATTTTAATCGAAGTGTTTCTCAGATGAGAAACACTTTGATTAAAGTCCATTAGACCTTAACCTCTTCGGTTGAACCGGTATAAACCAGTGACGAAGAAATACAAAAATTTCCAAAACTCAGATCCGGGATTCAGGCTTCCCTGGTCAGATTCGGACCAAACCAAGTATGGTTTGGTCACGAGGGGGGTCTGGGGAGTGTCTGGTGTGAAGCTGGGGTTGGTTGGTGTAAACCGAGTTTTAACTCGAATCTTCAAATGAAGATTCGAGGACCTAGGGGATGATTCGAACTGCATGGTTAACAGATCCATGTTCAGGATGGCAAGGGGGTTCTAGGGTGTTCAGGTGGAGGTCACCGGCGTTCAGGCCGCCGGGTTTCTGGTGAAAGTGTGCAGGGGCGGCTAGGGTTTGAAGGGGATGGGTTTGGGTGAAGACGACGAGGCCGGGGTATTGGACAGGGGGGGTAGGGTAAGGATTTGGGCTTATATAGTTAGTGGGTGGGTCGATCTCAACCGTTAGATCAATCTAGATCTACGGTTTGGATCTGATGGTCTTAAGTGAAACGGTGTCGTTTCAAATGTTGAGGGTTTGGGTTTGGTCCGGGTGTAAATGGGTCGGGTTTGTTGATGGGTTATGGGGATTGATCTTGGCCGTTGATCACTCTGAGATCAACGGCCCAGATCAGGCACGACTCAAACGACGTCGTTTGGACGTCCTGGGCATCAGGTGACCTGGGCTGGGCAGGCCTGGGTCTTGGGCTGTTTGTTTGGGCCAATTTTGTTAAAATTGGCCCAAGTCCGAAAGGGAAGGGTTTTTTTTTTTTTTTTTTTTTCTTTTCTTATTTATTTTAAAACAAAACTAAGCCAAAAATCAAATTAAAATTAAATACACCCTCAAATACAATTATTTGCACACATACTAAAATATTTCAAAACAGGTAAGGTCAAACCAAATAAAATCACGGACGAAAATGCCTATTCACGATTTTCTATTTAACGACCGGATTACGGTTTGAATTATGCAGGACACATATATTTTTTGAATTTTATTTTAATAAAGTAAATAAATAAAAATGGGCCAAAGTCATAAATAAATCAACAAAGTGCCGCACAGAAATCCGAAATTGTACAGCAGGGCCAATTATATTTGTTTTTATTTCTTTTTGGAGCGATTGTCGTGTGAAACAAAAATCACGTGCTCACAGCTGCCCCTCTTTGTTCGGAAACACGAAGAGTTTTCGTGCAAAGATAAAGTGAGCGTGTATGAGCGATTTTTGCCTATGGACCACTCCGTATGAAGCATTTCTTTTGAAAGATCTGACCGAATCTTGCTTCAAAGATTTCCTACATATCCTGGGCTAAACAGGAATCAGGTCAATGTAGTTCGAGAAGTTTTGGTAGCTGGGGCTACCATGGGATTGCAATGCTTGCTGCTACTGCTGCTGCTGTTGTCACTGCTACGTCACTGACCGCCTTATTACAACCAAACGAAAATTGGAAACTGAACTAACTACTTATATGCATGTCAACTGCTAGTTACAAGATTCCTATCTATGATTCTTTTACGACTTGATCTTGGGTCTTAGCTGATTCTGCTTGTAGACTCTGATCTGAATCTTGATGCTTGCGAGTTGCGGCGACTTGTTTTTTAATCTCCGGGATACCGAATAAAATGTGACCGGCAGAGGTCAGGACCTTAGTCAAATGTTGGAGTCGATTTGCTTTCCCTTTACTCTGATATCTCGGGATATCTCTTTTTTTGTCTTTTTCTTCTTTGATTCCGAACTGGGATTTATCTCGTGGGTCATTTCGATCCATGTGGCTCGAGGTCAGACCTGCGGGAGAAAAGAAACAAACAAACGAAATTTTCTGCCCCAGTTTCACTAGGAAAATTTCGTTACTTATTCACCAGGAAGTTCATAAAATTGATGAAAGAGGATATGCGTGCTCAGTTCAGGGTTGGAGCCCTAATATCGACTAGCTGGGGAAAGGTTCAGTGTAGGGTTTAAAACCCTTACGCCAAACAAAGGAAGAATTCAGTTTAGGGTTTAAAACCCTAATGCTGCCTAAAAGGAAAAAAGTTCAGT